>NC_083624.1:18322439-18609939 GCF_963584025.1 Labrus mixtus
GAAGTGGATTTTCTATTATATATGACCTCAGATTAAGCTGTGGCTGCTGTTCCATTTAAAAATTATGAAGTTCCATGTTGCTGTATCACTGTTAATTCCTTCCTCTTTAAAAGCCACTTCTTAGTCAATCGATAGGTCTATATGTTTATGTGTGTAAGGTAACGGGTTGGGGTCCTGAAAATATTTCCATCTTCCAAGTTTTGAAAAAAATGGTGTAGCCACATTATCATGTTATTGGCTTAATTTTTTCCAAACAAAGTAACAATCGACGAATAGCACAACGACCTCACCATTTTAATCGCTCACAAAAACTTTTGATTTACAGTTCTGTGCCTCGGCTCATGACCCAAACAGACAAAAAACATTCACAGATAAAACCGTCCACTCACAATCATCACGAGGCATAAACAACAAATAAAAAGGAAGAAATGGCTGCAGAGGTTTAAATCATGTCGCTGGGAAAGGACAGAGACGTCACACTCAGCTGAGAGAAATGATTAAAGTATGCATATATAAGAGCGGGACTCTGTGCTCACAGGAGCAGACGGGAGAGGGAGGAATGAGAAATCTGCCAGAGAGGCAGCGGGCAGATCAGGCCGGGCTGAGAATGGACTTTCAGCATGTGAAATTAGCTTCCCTGCTGTAAGTTACAGCCCCTCTGCTGAAGAGAATATAAATATTTCCACGTACTTTAGTGCCCCTGGGTTAAAACCTTGCTAGCGCGGAGCACAACAGGGATATACATTATGGCTTTGTCAGACCATAAAAACATGTTTCTTGATGTTTTAGCTGTGATTATTAGACAAGCCAGAGAAAAGGGGAGAACAGTGGGCTGGTTTCTGCTCTCCAGAATATCATAATGTCTCTCTAACGACATGTGATAATGGTACATGTCAACAGAGGTTAGCACGGAGGGCGACTCCAGAGTCTACTCTGTACTTAATGTACGTGTAATTAAATGAGACAAGGTTTGGCAACAGAGTGTTTTTGCTGCCATAGCTGCAGCACGGAGATTTGTGGAAACACCATAATTCAAAATATTACTCATGACATACAGCCGTATGGAAAGTGTTGCCTGGCTTTGCTCTTTTTTTGGAAATGCTGCGTGCGTAGCAGTGAAGCCGAGATAAAGTATTTTGTGTTCGTCTTTGCAGTGGATGTTTATCGCTTTTGTGGTCGTTAATATTTAGCATGCAAAAGTGTTTTGTTTGCTCTGGCGGAGCAATGTGAGATTAATATGGAGTTTCTTCAGCGGACATACAAAGTGAAAAGGTCATCTGCTAATCAGAAACATGTTAGCTCAGAGGTGCACAACAGCCCTGTTGACAGAGGAGACAAACTGGGCGTGTATGTGTGTGAATGCTTACGTCCTGCATTATGCATGTGTACTCTTTAGTGCATGTGTTTGCAACTGAAAAATGCAAAAATCTGTCTGCGCACACGTGAAAACAATTGGGGATATAACAGCCTTTACATGAAGTTCATCAATCAATGTGTGTCGACGATAGCAGGCTGCTGTTAGAGGTGACTTTCAGTCAGGAACTGCGAAATGTTTTCAAACTGTGTGTTGGTCTTAATGTGTATCACATTCTCCTCTGAGAACTTGCAATTCTCTATCTGTTTAGTGAATAAACAACAAATGTGGAAGTCTTCTCAAAGTTCTAGTGCTTGGATTAAGTGCGAAAAAAGGATGCAATAAAAGTTGTCTGGAGTTAAGATTTTAATGACTCATCATGTCGCTGTAACATCTTCTGCTTCCTTTAATCACCAAAGAAATCCCTCCATTAAAAGCCAAATCTGTAAAACAAAGAGTAAAAATCTACTTCACCTTTATTGTTGTGCATTGAGCTTTAATGGACTCTTTACTGTCCCCTGAGGCCGGAGGGGTAAAAACACCTGCTGGTACTTAAACGGCTGGTAATCACATCCGTCGTAATAGTGATAATAAACTTAAGATTAGAAATAAAAAAGTTTATTTGATTTATAAATTTATAAGATTTGAACTTTTTTGGTGGTATTTCAGATACTCTTAAGGTTTTCTAACAGATTCTACAGGAGGTATTACATTGTTGGTCTTAAAAAGTCTAGTATCTTTGAAATAAGCCACGTAATTGTTGTTTAAATCTTACTGTTTAACAAATCTGTTCATCTCTGACATCTCTTGTTTCATTAATGTGATGACATTAATTGATGTCAGATTGTTTTTTTTGTGGACACACTGGATAACAACACAAGCTGGTTATTGGCACAAATAGGAACTTTAAGTGGATGTTATCTGGGGGGGGGGGGGGGCAATGGCAGCCATTTCATCTGAGAGCATAAAGAAATGAAAAAAATTACTGTTAAAAATAACAGATTTATTATGAAAGTATATGGGAAAGATGCCAACAATACTATTGATACTTAGAACTGTTTATCAGTAGTATATGTACAGTAAAAAAGTATGGCTATACTGGAAAAGTTGTGTAAATTGTTCATTGTTTCAACAGAAGAAGAAATATTCCTGATCATGCAGGTTGAAGAACACCTGGGACATAAACATATAGCCTGGTCCCAAAGAGTCCGAAAAAAACAAAAAAAGGCCTTCCATGAGCTCAGTGCAGGGAAAAAAACAGGAGAATGAGGCACAGCTTTCCTCCAGATGAACTATTATCAAGTAGTTACGGTGTCAGCGAGGACTTCACAGCTCAGACAGGCGGTGACAAATCGCTCACACAATAACCCCTTCTCCCTTTCTTCCGCCAGAGCCAACGAGGGAGCCATTAGAGAGGAAACAAAACGTTTAACCTCCAGGAAAACACACAAACAGACACAGGCCTGCATTATCAGAGGAAACCTTTAAAGACACAGGTGCTGTGTTTAAGTGTGACTGCACATAAAGACACCCCTTCACATGACTCTGCACACACAAACACGGCCTGAAAATCCACTCATGAAGCTCCGCCATGTTGTGTTTGTGAGTATGAAATAAACCCTTTGGCATGCAATATTGTGATATTTTCTCCATCGGGCAGTTTTACTACATGCCAGATTTGTTTCCCACCATCAGTTCTTCTTCTTCTCGGTGATAGCTGTGAACAAGCAGCAACGTTGGCTGTAGGTTTCACACAGGAAACTGGTTCTGGGCTCATGGCTGAAAGTCGTGTTTTAACCATCTTTTCTCCGATCACCGTATCAGCACATCAAAGCAACGAGCTGGAGGACAACGCCCTTATTTCAAAGCGTGGCCTGACATCACACTGTGTGCCGATGCCTTTCTGGGTTGAAAAAAAAAAAACACCAGCCGACTCACTTCAGGCATAAAGTAAGTTTCCACTATAACACATATCTGTCTTTGTTAATTAGCTGTACATTAACATACCATATTTTGATCCATGATATGCTGATGCTACCTCTCCCCGTTATTAAAAACACATTTCTGTGTGCAAGCCTAAAGCATTAGATATGACATTTGCCAGAGGACCTCTCCCAGGATAAATGTGCTGTTTTGGCGCTGCAGAATGTTGTATCAGTATTACAAAATATTTGTACATGACCACATCATAACTTTTTTAAATTGAATGAGTTGGACCGTTTTCTGGCCTGCACAGACACACACGTGTGATGACCTTTTCCACCACACACAGACCGGCCTGAGGGGATCCCACCTTCCTTCCTCCATCCAGCCCAGCCCACCCTGCGCCTGACTCCGGACAAGACACACCTGCTTCCACTCAGCCTTAGCCGCTTTGAAGTCAACATGTGGAGGTCTCTGTGCACAGCGCCTACGGCTGCTCTGCCCTAATTTCCCACTGTATACACAGATTATCTGTGCCTGGGTAATGCAAACAGAGGGATCATCTAAATGTATGTGAACGCCCCTAATGGGCCCTGCCAATTGGTCCTGGAACAGGGCTGTTGGATCTGGGATGGCTGCAGTTAAGATTTGCACTGCAGCTATTCGTCAAAGGGATTACAGAGGTCTGCGGGGGTTGTACTACGACTCAACAGTTATTGGTACAGGAGTCATACATACTTATGTTGTGTATATTTCATCCCTTTCTGCTGGATTTGGAATGAGCCACCTCTACTTATTCATAAGCTAAACATAAAACTGTTCCAGCTCCTTGAGAGGTTTTTGGATATTTCTTTGCAATCAGAGAAGATTTCCTTGGGTGAATATTTGAGATGGAGGTCTATTCTTCTTGGCACCGCTGTTGACATCGTGCAGATTAACTTGGGGCGCCAATAGTATCGCAAATATTGGCCATGTAAGCTACTAAAAGCATTCACATGTCAAGTAGTAGGCTTATATTAAAGTCGAAATCTAGAGTTTTTGTCATCCAGTGCAAACCTTACTGTCCATTTAATGATTTTATTTCTTACTCACACACTTGGATCCGATTCATGCACATTTAACCAAGAACCTCTAAATGTCACTCCAAATGAAAGACAACCACAACACAGTGTGGGATGCAGTTAATGAGTTTAGAAGAACGGCAGCATCTGTTACGAGCCTCTATGAGTCAGACTGACAGGTACGGCCAGAAAATCCGCAGTCATTGAAAACAAGCTGCTTCCCACAGATGCTGCTGACAGATGACAGTTGCTGGGCATCGTCAAAGACTTCAAGGAAGAAAAAGAGAGCTCCCGCTTTGCACCTGATAGAGCGCACAAAGGCTTTCAGGCAGCAGGCCCGGGAATTCAGCTCGAGCCACGGGAAGCCAGAGAAAGCCACCTGGAGGGACAGCACAGCCAAAAGAACTCATTCTTACCACACTAAACTTCGGCATTAAATCAGCCCACACGCATGCAGAACTTTGTCAAAGCCTCAGGGAATTTGGCTCGCAATACTTAAAAATTGCAAGAGACCAAAGTTGGGATTCTCATTAAGCATCAACATATCTGCGTGAACATGAAGGCTCCTAACTCTTTTGGAAACCGATCTCATCAGAGAACGCAGCACTGCAGCTTTAAACAGTAGCTTGTAGAATCAGAGGGGTAAACAGAAGCCCTGCCATCTGAAGATAACTCATTTCAATGGAGCCACAAATGGTGAATTACTAAAATGCTTTGCAATCCATATCAGTGTTGGCAGTGTACACATGCAACGCTGGCTGAATTGCCTCTAATTGTCCCAAAGCTACGACTGCAGAGCAAAACAATGGATCTGTAGCTTTGGCATGTCATTTACTAAACTAAAACTCACCCATACTATTGAACACCTGCTGGCAAAAATAGAACATAAAAAGCCTTCATTAAACTCCAAGAGGTCATCCCAGACAACCAGAGTCAAGACTTCAACGGTCGTCATGGTCCACCAATGGTCGCCAAGGTCAGTCGAAGTCAGTCACTGGAGGAGTAGACTAGCACTCGGTGTAGCATTTTAAAGATTTATTTCTGGGCTTTTTGTGCCTTTATTTGAGAGATAGGACAGTGGACAGAGTCCGAAATGGGGGAGAGAGAGAGAGAGAGAGAGAGGGGAATGACATGCAGGAAAGGAGCCACAGGTCGGATTTGATCATGGGCCGCCCGCTTGGAGGACTACAGCTTCTATACATGGGACGCGAGCACTAACCACTGCGCCACCTTGTCATGTCTTCTTACTATTCTTACTATAGTCCTTGTATATAATTGTTTTGCACTTGTGACGTGCCCTCCCACCAGCAGGGCCTGCTATTGTGGTGTGTCCTTCTGTCTCTTTGTGTTTGTGTTCCCGCAGGTCGCTGGTGGGCGGTGTTTCCCCACACCTGGGCAGCCAGTCTCCTCAAGTGTAGGCTATTTAAGATTGAGCTGTCAACCTCTCATTCTCTCTCTCATCCATCCTCAGCGTCACAGCGTCACACCATCACCACCGCTCTTTTTTTTTGTGGTATTTTGGTAATAAACCTGACACTGTTTAGTCAAAAACTGTACGTTTCCCGTGATTTTGTCAGGCCTTAAGAGCCGGGTCGTGACAACACCAAAACAACAAGTCCAATTCCTCGTATGTGTAAATGTACTGAGCAATAAGAAACGATTCCGATTTAGCATTTACTTAATTATCTCATTATTTTCCTTCTAAACAACCAATCACAACCACTTATACAAGCCCAGTATAAAAAAAAGAAGCTAACACAAACTTACATTGACGATATTTAAATTAGGTTAAAACTCATTTTTCATACCTTTCAGTACTAATATGTTCTAAGGTTCAAAATTATAAAGTTAAATGGCAGTTGTGGATTGTGTTTTTAAGTGGTTTGAATGTGGAGTCCGGGCCGGGTTTGGTGCTTGTGACCGCTGTCAGTCAGCCTCACCCACTAACCCCCTTTATAACAAATCATTATATTCAGGGATGTTTCCCTCGGCGAGCGTTGGGTTCCCATGATTCACATTCATCGGACGTCCGCGTTCTGAAAGATGACAGATCAGGAATCATCTGCATGTGCAGCTGCAGCGCCATCAGAAGCAGATCTGTAATGGGAAAATATATGATTTACATCTGGGATGACGAAAAGCTGCAGCTGAGATTGAGCTCGTGTCTCGGATGGACTGCAGATGATGATGTCAGGGCCTTGCCCGTGCACGGGATCGCTCAGCCTCTTGACAAATTGCCGTCTTTGATTTTATTGGTGTTTGACCTTGAAACCGATGTGGGATCCCTTCATATTATGAGAGGGCATAGATTATGAGCCAATGTGTTTTCAATAGAGGCCAGATCAATCCGTGCGAGTTGGTTTACGAGCGTTTTGAAGTGGTCATGCGGGGAGTGCCATAAGTGAGAGGGACAGGGATCGCCTTTCAAACAGCCTTCTCCAGGGCAGACAGGGCATCCTTAAAATCATTTACAATATATCTGATGCTGCAGTGTAATAGGATCTGAGCCAGACTGGCAGCCATGGCTTCAAGCTTTCAAACTGTATAAAATCTCCAACTGGAAACATCTTTCTTTCCATTCTATTTTTTGATATATGGCATTGTTAAAGGGTCCAGTGAAAAACTGCAAACCAGGATTGGGATATCTCCACTCCCAAAGGTTACCAAAATAGACAAAGCCCGTTAAGAAACATCAAGGACAAATCTTAACCTTCAATTTAAATCAAATTCATGTGGAAACAAAATGTACAAGTTTGCTTTAAGGTCTCTTTTAGGGATTATTATGAACGTCATATCTTAATTTTAAAAGCAGAAGAGACTGCTGCTGCTATAATTGACATTTCTAAAGAAGCACACAATTCCATCTTTTTAAAATATCTCAAAAATACAAAAGTACGCCTCCTCTCTAGTGTCCTTTATTATCCTCAAAGGTAAAGATATGAACACAATGTCTCCTTCTAAGCTGTTGTTATTGTGTTTCTTTGACCTGTGTCACCGTCTAACAAACAAATCAATTGAATGTGTGGAGAGATCCTGCTGGGAGCTCAGTGGAGACGAGCAGGGCCAAAGACCTTGGGCCAGTCCCGCTGTTAATCCTCTGCAAACACACACACACACATAAGCATCCTAATATACATGCAAACAGACAGCAAACCAATCGCTCAGAAGTTTGGAAATAGTCAAGAAAAGGGAAATATCTACGTACAGAATCACATATATTTCTTTCTTTCTTTCTTTTAGACTTTTTATGCCTTTATTGGAGAGACAGATCAGTGGATAGAGTCGGAAATTGGGGAGAGAGAGAGTCGGCTATGACATGCGGGAAAGGGGCCGCTCGCTACGAGGACTACCGTCTCTGTACATGGGGCGGGCGCTCCTGACCACTTGGCCAAAAGTGCTCCAGAATCACATATATTCAAATTAAAATGTGTTATGTGTTGGCAGTAGTAAAGCCTTTTTCTCTCTCGACCAAGATTAGATTAGGTTTTAGGTTAGAACATAACCAAGAAGGTTTGGTGCCTAAAAATGAAGTAGAAGTCACAAAGGTTTAGGCATCAAGCGACTTGGTTAGGTGTGAGTATCGATCATTCCCAAGACCAAAACGATGTAATCGTTGACTTCTGGTTTCCAATGAGACAGAAACAGCCGTCTCCTCTGTGTGAATAACAAAGAGCTTTCTGGCAGGGAGCCCTAGAGGCTGTAATAAATAAAATACAAGTTAAAATTTGTGCTGACTGACACAGAACAAGGGAAACACTAGATTCTTCACATTATGTTATTGGATCTATTTCACAAGTTGCTGTGAGACCAGATCGATCAAACAGAATAACAAAGAAACAATGATGTTGTCGTCCAAGTATTCAAATGTGTACAATGTTATTAAGTAAACAAGAGTAGCGGTATTGTGTGAGGTTTGGTTTAGCACATATCCACCTGTGAATTCTTTCCTTTATGATGGATTACAGCCTCGCACACAACACATCCCCATCAGCATACACATGGGTTTGCCATTTCCCTAATCCAACTTATATCAAAAGGCACAATTTATTATCCCTTCTCTCTCCCCGCGCCCCCTCCCACATTTTTTCTTTCTCCCGGGCCATGATGAGGTATGGAGAAACAGAAAGGATTAGGTTACCAGGAAATTGAAAAGGTGCAGGAGCAGCCAGAGATGTGAGATTACGACGGTTTATAACACTGATGAGGATAACACGTGTGTGCTTAACACGCTGCCTGAGAGGGTCCAGCCTACAGGGTGTAGTGGGAATGAAGGTGGTGATAGACTGAGCGATACCTGCAGATAAATTACAACACAGAGGGGATTATATTTGTGCCTGTGTTGTGGTTTAGACCCCGGAAAGGTGTGCGCTCGCTTCAACCTGATTATGATGGAGGACGGAGGAAGAGAGTGCCCGTCAGAAGCGTTGTATATCTTCGCTTCATTAAACTCTCGAACAGTTTGCACAAACTCACACACAGATGGTCTCCTTTGGTCATTGAGGAAATTATTATAACCTCTTGTAAACCTAGCCGTTAGCCTTAGCCACCGCTGCCACATAATGACGGTTTGTTTCTTCAGGGAAATTTAACGCGGGGATAAGGGAGGGAGGGAGGGGGGAGGGGAGGGGGGAAATAAATGAATACAGACCCTGGAGAGGATGCGTGCATGCAGAAGATATGTTTGTGTTTGTGATTATTTTTGTAATAGGGCAGCATTCATGTGAATAAATCAGCGGTGGTGAACATCGTGTAGGTGGACGTCTCGTGTTCGTTTCCTTTTTTCCGTGCACGTCTGCGTTTGAGAAATGACGACAGGAAGAGTCTCTTTAGTCGCTCCCTGCTGGAAATCAACCCCGGAGTTCCTCTCAAATGTAATTACCACTCTGTAATTATTGACTAATAACGCTCTGCGCTGAATGAAACTGCTTAGAATAACTTATATTATCCCCAGATAGAAAATCAAACATGTCAAAGGTGCGTGTATGTGTCGGAGAATAACAACACCGTCTCGTGTTTTTTTTTTTTTCAGGGGGAGGCATTGCTTTACGGACAATAAGTAGAACATTATGTGCAATAAATATAGTCATTAACTCTAATTCTCCTACCGCCGTTATCCTTGGCATAATGGTATTCAGTGCACAATGTCAATGGAGACCTGAAGCCTGCAACTCACATGTGACAATACTAAGTATGCAGAGGGTATGTGTCGGGACACAGCGTTCACTGAGCCAGAAAATCAGAGGTGAGGGAAGAAATGTGCATATTCCTATTGTGTTAATTACACTCTGACCTCAGAAGGCCATTGCATATAATTATATGTCTACGGGGGGGAATGTGTATGTGTTCATAACCCTATATGTCGAACTAGTGTAGCATGCTCAAATCAATATCCAAGGGGATTTGTGTGGGATGAATGAGTAGGAAGTCAAATGATGTACTGTCAAACCCCTGCAGATGATCAGAAATGCAGCAGCACAACTTTTCTTCAACCTCCCCAAAAGAGCATGTCACTCCGTTATTCATCTCCCTGACTCCCTCCTCTGGCTCCCAGTTACTGCTCGTATCAAATTTAAAACTCTGCTGCTCGCTCACAAAACAGCGTTAAAAAAAACCGTCTCCTCCTTACTTTAACTCTCTCATCCAGGTCTACACTCCCTCCCTCCCTCCCACTCTGCTGATGAAAGGCGTCTGATCCAACCTTCACAACAGGGTCCTAAGACGCTGACTAGACTCTTCTCCTCTGTCGCCCCCCCGGTCGGAGCCAGGTGGAACGAACTTCCTAACTCCATTCGATCTGCAGAGTCCCTCTGTACCTTTAAGAAAAAGATAAAGACCCAACTCTTTATGAACACCTACGACCTTCATGATGATGATGACGATGTTTTTTTTTTTATTGAAAACCACAATTTTAAGATGGTTTTGATGCTGATTAGAACTCTCAAGAACAGCTGTCGATGTTGTGCTTTTGCCTCCGGTCACTTCCTGTCAGCACCTCTGGTCACTTCCTGTCAGCACCTGTGTGTCCAATCATACTTAAACTTTGTTTGCACTTCCTGACCTTGTCTCCTCCTCTCTAGATCCTTGCTTGTGTTGTTCTTACTCTGTGATGTTCGTCGCTTTGGATAAAAGCGTCTGCTAAATGAATTGAAGAATTGCAGACAATAAAGAGTTAAAACTACATTTAAAAAGCCAGTGATTCCTAGTTTGAGTTACCTTAGAAGTTACCAAAGACAAACCAGCCACACAGCTTATGAGCTATATGAGAATGGGTCTGTGCTGGGTTTAATTTGTGAGACATGCCCCAGGGTCACATGTACCTGCCGTTCCTATCCGTCAGACACGGTGCAGCATATCTGGGTCATACCAAACCGACTGCTTTGTGCGATGACTGCCGTCGCTGCTCAAACATCATTTCAGTGTGTGACTCTCAGAATCCCTGAGGATCAGTCACCCCCCCCCCCCCTGTGTTCCCCCACAGTAAAAATGCCTGCAGATATGGCACTGTGAGGTATGTGACTGTTATTATTCCCGTGTTAGTGAACGTCCCTCCTCGTTCTCCATACTGATGTCATCATGAGATATACAGGTTACTTCAAGAATTGGGACCTTTTCTGCTGATCCTGTCACTTATAATCTTATTTTACTCACAAAACTCAAGGTACTGTACTCTGACCTTTTGATTGACACTACATTTGACCAATAAGGACCTTCCATTTCATGTTCCTAGCCAATGAGAGCCTGAGTAGAAGTTGGACTTTCTTTCTGTCCCCTCCTTGAGCAGCATTACATGTGATAAAGAAATGGAGAACAACAGGGTTGGCAGTCTCGTCTCTCCGGAGCGCTGTGCATTGTTACCTCATGCTTCTTCTGTTATGCGACTAGGTGGTGAGAAACAGCCACTAATTGACGACTCCTGAATATGAATAGGCTACTTTTCTCACAGGTTTTTCTGGCACTAATTATAATTTGTGTTTTAATTGACTGAGTATAAATAGAAAATGACATTACCTCGATAAAGTCATCCCCCTTTCTTTATGAAAGAGAGAGAGAGAGAGGGAAGTCCTTGTTGGAGGTTAAAATGTTACATGGTTTAACGATTGAATAAATCACTAGCAGTCCTCTGAGTATTGTTACCATTATCATAGATTATTAAATGGTTTATAAGTCTGTATGATCAGATGAGTAATGCTTTTGCTTTTTTAACTATGATACAACAAGTGGGCTCGATTTATGATATTTTGTCAGGGTCTCAGATTATGAGTATCACACAGCTAAAAGTAAAAAGAAGCGTTTAAAGTTTTTCTTTCAAGGCTTAAAAACTTCTGAACATTCAGCATGAGCAGCATATGCACCAACCAAAGGCTGTAAAAAAATGGTGTGTCACATGGGACCGCTGCGCTCTAACCTTCAGTCAGCATGCAAAATGTAATTAGTGTGATGAGTCCCTTAAGTATCATCACAGTATCCCTTCATTTCCCTCAACCTCTCCTGTGCACTTAATGCAATATCTGACTTCTTTTGGCACTGAGACTTCTGGTAACCTCTGCTGTGTTTTCAGTGTCAGACGGACGCATCAGCACTGATTCATGGCGTTATTAAACATCGATAAAATCTGAGGAAACGTTGATATGTTCTGCTTGCAAACACAGAATACTGTATTTTTTTTTTAGAACAAAGCATCGTTGTATTGCTCTCCAGATGAAGGAGAGCCACCATGGGGTTTCATTCAGCAGAAAGATGTACGAGTAATCAATGCATACATCCTCAGGTGAGAGGAGATAGAAATCCTTTGTGGGTAAGAAAGAGGAGAGGATACGAGAAGCGAGACGAGGGAAGGTGTATTTTATGGCCGCTGTGATTGATCAGCAGCGTTAAACAGCGGTTTTATGCTGGTTTCAACGTCGTGAGAGCCAAATCACCACTTCTAGGATTCTCAAGATACAGGACAACAAATGCAGTCAACTCTCATTGTACTCACACGTCCTGGTTTATCGGTGAGAAGGTTCAGAAGTAAGCAACCTGAGAACACCGGAGCAAGCGGTGACTTCACTGAGCATGTGTCCTTTCATTAGGGCTCAAGTATCTTCAAACTTTATTCACTCATGCATGCATTTTTTACTGTAAAAGCAAATAACCTTTAAGGGGACAACTACAGAATCCAATGCAACATACAACATATCCTTATTAGTGTGATGGACGATTCCCTCTGGACACATCACTTCGTTACAACCCTTATTGTTTCAGGCAGCGGTCTCAAACAATGCCAGCCTGTCCACCCAAAATGAAAAGCAAACACGGGCTCTAAATCTGGAGCATTACTTCATCTCTTCATCCTCCAGTCACCTCATTCCTCCTTTCTTCCTCCCAAACAGACCCCTGGGAAGAATTGTCACATATTTCTGTCAGCAGGAAGAATTAAGCCTCGGGGGGAAAAACCTAGAAGACACCACTCGCGCGCACACGAGCATGCAAAGGTTCCCTAAAAGTTTAAATGATCTTAAAGACGACTCTCACTCAGGTTCCTTTTTTTTTTTTTTTTTTTACGACAATGAGCATCGCTCCAGACTGTGTTCAATAAACTCATTACTTTTTACAGAACCATCTCGCCGCTGAACAGACCCAGCTGGAGATAAAAGCCGACCTTGAACACAACTTGAAACTGAGTGTGAGGTGTGGAGATTTGAATCGCTGCACTCACAACATACAGAGCAGTGGAACCGCGGAGAGACATTCACTACACCATGTATTATTCATCGTCCACCTTGTGCTGCTGTATTCTTCAAATAACATCAAGGATACAAACTGGCACAGATCACAGTATGAGGGCTCCGGCTTTGTCTGTTGTCTGGCTGGGAGGGTTGTGATCAGCTCCAACTCATGTGAGACGATGTCAGGGGGTTAACACACACACACACACACACACACACACACCCACCAACACATACACTAACTCAATAGAACATGATTAAAACACACATTACACGTGTGACAAAATGCAGACGTTTATCACTCCAAACTCATCAAATATTGCAATCAGTGAGCAACAAAAGGTCTCTAAATACGATGATGTAGGTTTCTTTCTTCTCATTTTTTGATGCTCTGCTTTTGCTTATTGTTCAGTTGTGCGATCATTGTCTATCATCGCCTGATGAACCATTGTCTATCCTTGTCTGATTGGTGAGATATGCCTCTGGGAATGGATGTTAATTTATCTGTAATTCCGGTGAGGCCAGTGATAGTCGTTAAAAACAATGTTCCAAGCAAAAGTTCCTTTTCTGTTTGACGTCTGAAACGTAAACACGGTCATTTCTCGGTCCGTGACGTCCCGGAGTTACTCTCGTTCATCTGTGAGTTTTTTCTGTTTAGTTCAACAGTGAATTATAAATTACACAGAGGATTCACTCTGACTCTCTTCAGCGGTATGAGATTAAAAATGGAACCGTTTTTCTTGTGATTTACAATAATTAACAAGCATTCAGTTTGCCTGAAATCCCAACATTAAAAGTAAACATGCCAGCTTTGTCAGGTCTGTCCTCAAGAGGAGAAGAACACAACTTTTAAAATCTTTGTTGAAGGGATTAGCTTTTGTTGCACAGCATCAAGACGATTTGTGGCTGAAGTTGAAATGTTTGCTCTAAAATGGTCGGCCAGCTGCAAGTCGAACTGGATGCTGCATGATTTGCTGTGTTTTTGTCGAAGGCCAGAAGTCGCTGCACCTGTCCTAGATATATTGTTGGTGCTGTTTTTAATGTGGCTTTATGACAATGACTATAAATCGACCTTTAAAACGGTTCATTTTAACTGCAGAGCTAATATTTTAATATGAATGTGTTAATGTTCTTCTTAAGTGAACATTTGCACTCACCCCATCAGTTGGCTCTTATAGTGAAGAATAAGAATAGACTGAAAAAAAACCAATCCAAAGGTCAAATTCAAATTTGTTTGGTTTGAGTGCAGTTAGGTTTTTCAGTGTGGATGAAAGGCAGAAGCACCTTTGCTGAGGGGCATTACGGAGGATAAGCTGTCTGTCATACACCGTCCAAATAAAGATCAAATGATTTTCCTGTTGGGACAAGATGATCCTGGAATGTAAAATCATTTCCTGTTTGATTCAAATTAAAGGCCAAAAGCAGTCAAGGATACAGGGGAGCCCTGATTTAGTCTGAACTCTCTCTGCAGACATCGACCCAAGGCAGCTGCCCGGCAAGAATTTAAATACAAAGAGCAGAGTTTTGAAAAAAGAAAAAAAAGCACCGGGCTCAGAATGAAGCTGTGAAGTTTACAGACACTGCAGGAAGAATACAGGTGGGGGAAAAAAAGGGCACAGACTCTCAGTAGAAGTAGAGGTGGTTGCGGAAATAAATTTGTGGTGTAACTTAAATTAAAAGATTACTTAAAGGAAGAATGTGCGACTTTTCGATCCAGTAGATGTCGCCCTTGAGCACCAGCATGAAACAAAAACAAACTGCTGTTTGGCCACACGTTTTTCTGAAGCCTCCGCTCTCCTCCAGCGACACACCTCCAACCCCTCTCCCCTTGAGTTCTCAAGAAGGAGTTATAAGTTAGAACGGACCATAATTAAGCACCATTAGACACAATTGGCGGACAAAATTATCCTTTGCTCGAGCTGAAATCACCTGTGTCCTGCATTGTTGTGTTAGCAGGCTAATGGTAGCGCTCTTTAGTTAGCTCGTAACTTCAAATTGCTCGTAAACACAATAAACTAAATTAGTGTTGTAGTACTCAAAATCAGTCTTGGGCTCAACACCGGTCTCGAGACCACTTTTTGAAAAATATGTCTTCACTGTGTTGTTACGTTTGGTCGAAGAACACAAAGACACACACGGAAACGAAGTCCTGCTCTTAGATGTATGCTGTGGTGACTGTTTGCAGCTTTATCTAACTTTAGCTAGCTGTAGCCTGAATTTGTTCTAGTCACAAAAAGGTTTCCAGCAAATGTTGCTCTCAGTACATTCTTTTTCACAAGGCGACAGTTTGTGCAAACACAACACAGTGCCAATTTGAGCAAAGCTGAAGCTGTGAGTGCAGGGACCTACAGGCTCTTAAATGTCATTGTGTTTGTATTTACATTGATGACGCCTGCCGCTCAGGGTCCTTGTTGAGGAAAGACGCGTTTACTTTAAAAGCTCCCTTTATAGCGAGGGGACAGAAGAAAGGAGCCGCACAGTCTTTAAGCTCTGGGCACTTATTCTGTCTTCATATTCCTTGTTACTCTGAAGAGACCTCGTAAATATGGGAAGTGTTCAAACCTCTCACATGTTGGTCATCAGAAAGACAATGCTAACTGAGCTAGAATAATATTGAACATACATTGAAGGTAGTCCCCCGATCTGTGTTCTTAATGCTGTTAATGAGTCCAGTCAAAAGTCCTTGTTTTTAAGATATGCAACTTTAATGAGAGCAGATGGTTACGGGGCATGGAGCCACAGGAAGGGTGGGGAAGATATAAATGCCGATGGAAGGACTCAGATGTTACTGCTTCTATATTTACAATGGATTTTGGTTAGAATAAGAAAAGTGCGGTTCAATGCCAATTTCCAAACTGCATATTTTGAAAGAACAAAAAAATTGCACTAGTTGTAAGTTTTACTATTTGTCAGTATCTCCTCTCTTTTGGTCCTATTATCATTTTTGGTCAACAAGGATCACTTGCAGCTCCTGATTGTAGGTGGACAACTGACAAACATCTTCTTTTGAGATATTTCAAGCAGAACACAAGGCCTGAAATGCTTGTATTGCAAAATAAAATCTGCCAATGGGGCAAGCATGTTTCTTAAAATAAGAGATGACATCACAGATAAGATATAAGATTCTTATTTTTAAGAAACTTAAAGCAGCAATATGTCTCTCTAACACCTGGTGTTTAAAATAGGTACTGCAGTCTTAATTGAAAATAGAAAGAGCTGTCTCCCCCCGCCCCCTTCCTTTTACAGTTTGGTGCAATAATTTGAACTTCTCCAGATGATTTCAGTCCGATTCTTCTACCGCGCTCGCGCCAGCGGCCTGCTGTCCCAGCATGGCTCACCTCTGATTGGTCCACGGGGGTGGGGAGGTCTGTGACCTATCACCTGTGGTTTTGGTCAAGACGGCGGTCTGGCTGGATGCAAACAGCAGGGAGTGTGAGGTAAGAGGAGACGCATGCCTTTACCAGTGCTTACAATAAATGAAACAGCGGGGTGTGAGTACAGTTGTCAGCAGCGTGTGAAGGTGTAATGCTAGCAACAACTAAAAAAAAAACAGAGAGGAGAACCATAGAAAGCGCTAGAGCAGTGCATGTTGACAAATACAAAAAAAAGACTAAAATGAGAAGAACAAGAATGACAGGATTTTGTGGAAATATCCACCCGACATGTGCAATAACACCATTCACATGCCACTTGTTTTCACAGCCTACTTTATCACTAATGTAATTCCGCCGTCATGGCGTGACTGCCTGTTTTCCCTTGGCAGAGCACATTTCCCAGTTAACATGTCACTTTCCCCTACTATATCACCCCCCCCCCCCCCCCCCCCACACACACACACACACACACACACACACACACACACACACAAACACACACTCCCTCACAGGGGCAGGGATTTGCAGAGGTTATCTTATCTTGTGTGCAAGCTGTGCAAGCATTTGGGGTCAATCCAGGTAACCAAAACCGTACATACCAGTGTGTTCATTCCTCATGTAGACCTGCAGCACATTAATCTACATTTTTGTGCAGACATGGGCTCTGTTTTTTCGGTTAATGAGTCTGCTGGTGATGATGATAGTGTCGAGCCAGACTGACAGGCGCAGACAGAAACAAATGGGAAGAGCATGTGTTTGCATGCTGATGTTGCCAAACACATGTAAGGGGCTAAGTGTTCTCCTTCCTCAAGTATTTGTGTGTGCTGCTTTGCATGGCAGTTCAGTCATTAATGCTTAGACTGGGTTCTTCTGGAGGACGCTAAAGGAGCCTGAACTACCCACTCATGTAGTCTCAGGTTGCACTTTGCAGCAATAGCTGTCAACTCCCAGGGGACTCAAAGACAAAAAGCACGCCGATTAGACTAATTGTTTTCTTTGCCGTCTCTGGAAAGTTGATTATTGTTCTATTATTCTGTCTCTAATGCTCCCTTTAATCCCCATTATTCACAGATTACCTCATGTGAAAAGAATTCACCTTGTATTCCCCTCCTTTTTAGACCTCAGTGAGTGAATGAAATCAGCTTCACACAAACGTCACACTCTATAGACAGTGTGTGTGTGTGTGTGTGTGTGTGTGTGTGTGTGTGTGTGTGTGTGTGTGTCTTTAATAAGAGGTGGACAATGCAGCTGACGGATGAGTAGTGTTGAACTTCACGTTTGGACAGCACGTCATGGCAGTGAGTGAGGAGCTGATTGAAGGCATTAGTTAAAACAATGAATGATTTATGGAGCTCACATCCTGGCATCAGACGACTCGCTGATAAAAATCACTCCCCCCTCAGTCTCTGGTTAATCTGTTGTAAGTATGCCACAGTGATCTGCATAATGCCATATCCCCCAGAACTCTGTTCAAAGGTCTGATTTGAAATGAGAGATTAAGCAGTCGAAAAAGTAAAAGGATTAAAAGTGCTGCAGGATTACAACTTCATATGCAGTTAGAGATACATTACAGGTTATCAGAGTTATTAAAGGGAGACGTATAATCACTTATACTCAATGGAAACTCGACCAATGAATGAGTTCACTTGTGGAAGAGGTTGATAATGGAAAAGATCTGGGTAAATCATAAGATGAAGTTTAACTCGCAAGAGCATCCAAAGGTTACAAAAGCCGTAACTATGAGCTCAGCCGTCATCACGTCTCTCTACAATCATATTGATTCCGCAACGGCTTAATATAAGTGTCCGCGTCTGTGACTGACACACAGTCAGACATGCACACACACAGCTCTGCGCACTCCGGATTTTAAGTCAAGACCACCACTGAAAGACTATTTTTCCATGTCATTATTCTGATTAGAAGGAAAACGCCTCTTTCTAAAAGAACAAATAACTTCAGTTAATTCATAGTTTGATTTTTATCCGTCGGTTAGGGCAGCTAACCTTCCCAGTGCTACGGTCTAAATGAGTGACACGCCCACTGCACACAAGATGATGATTCCTCAGTGATATTTATGGTCTTGGTCTTGTCTCGGTCTCGGAGCACTCAGGTCTCGGGTATATCCTGGTCTTGGTAAGTGTTGTCTTGACTACAACACTAATAATCAATAAAGAAAATAATATTAATACTAAAAAAAAAGGTAACTTCATGATCCAGCAGTTTAAAACATTTTTTAACAGATGTTAATGAAAACTCAAAAACAATCTGACCTTTAGCTGAACGATGTTAAATAGTCTGCTGTCATCAATGAAACAACTTGTTGTTGGTTGTCTGCTCCGATCTTTAACTAGTAAGAGTATAAAGTCCTTCATTTATCTTCATTTTGCTCGGTGGATTTTTGTTTCCTTTCAAAGTCTACCAGTCTGTCATTGTGGCTTAAAACCAGGGCTTGGACTTGAATCACAGACCAGGTTCATGAGGAGGTTGCCCTCTCATAAATCTGTCGTCGCCGTGACACACAGTAGAACCCGGCCGGCCTTTGCTGATTTACACCCTGCGGGGAATGATAGGCAGGCGGCCGGGCCGACAGCCTCTGCTCCTCGTCTGGACGCAGAGCGGACGGGCTCAGGCCAGAGTCTGGAGTGGGGGTTGTTAAGAAGGGGGCTCCACTTGAGACTGTCCAGGGGAGGAGGAAACACAAGCCAACAAAGCCCCCTTTACTGTACGAGGCAGTGATGGAGAGAGGGAGGAAAATATGCAGCTGATCCATCTGCTGAGGAAAGACTGCTAAGGGGCTACGCTGTGACGCTAATGCTAACTGAACTGGTTATAGGAGGACTGTGTATGCCTGCTTGTTCTTAGGGTGTGTGTGTGTACATGTTGTAAGACTGTGTGTGTGTGTGTGTGTGTGTGTGTGTGTGTGTGTGAGTGCGAGTAGGTGGCGCTATAGTGTGTAAATGTGGGAAGTGTGAGAGTCTGTTCGAGTTGGTGGGATTGTGTGTGTGTTAGCGTTCATGTGAGAGTAGGAAGGAGCGTGGGTGTTTGAGTGTGAGCATCTTTGTGTGTGTGTGTGTGTGTGTGTGTGTGTGTGTGTGTGTAGTTGAAGGATAGTCTATAATGTGTTAAACATGTGTGTTCGTGGTGTGTATTCATTGCGGGTGTGTATGTTTTGTGTCTACATCTGTGTATGTCATCAGAAGGGGATCAGTCATGTGTTAATATGCAGTGTGTGTCAGGCGGATGTTCATATACAGCTGATGCATGCTGATTTTCTGTGTGTGTGCGTGTACGTTTGTGTGTGTGTGCGGGTAAACAAGTAAAAATGTGTGTCCTCAGGGGAGTGATTGTGTGTGTGTGTGCCTGTTTAATATGTGCAGAGAGGGCGGTGCAGTCATTACGGCGTTACCTCAGTATTCCCACCACACATTATATTCATTTGTGATCTCAATAAATTGGTGTCAGAGTGCACCGAGTGTTTAAGCAGTGTGACTACAAAATATCAATCACCCATTCAGCTGAACAAAAAAAAAAATGATGCTATAAATTTTCACCTTCTCTGAGATATTTGAGATCAGAGGACCGGATGAGTTTAAGAACAAAGCTGTATTTTTGAAGAAGTAAAGATTTAATGAATTGTCTTCAAATAGGGACAGTGTGGTGCATGTGTATGACACAAAGTGTCATACACATGCACACACTGCCGACGAAGCAGCGGGAGGACACATTGGACATGTTGCTGCAGCAGCTGGGGATCAAACCCCCGACCTTCCGGTTGAGAGACGACAGACTCTACCAACTTAGCCACAGCCGCCCCAATCAGGAAATCAGTTTGTGACTAATGGTGTTTCCAAACCTACACAAAACACCTTAAAACTTCAGGAAACTCAGGGTGAGCTGCATGTGTGGATGCAAACCTCCAAATCTTTCACCCAAATATAACCCAGAGAATTTCCTGCCAGCCAGAGGCGTGTACAGAGGGGTTGCATGGGCCCCCCTTGAAATAAGATTGGCCACCCGCTGACTGCTGTTGACAGACCTGGAAATGTGCCCACATTTTGATGTCCTTAAACTATCGGTACTACTTTCTAATAAGACGCAATGTAAAACATTTGTACACAAACATGTCTGCCAAATCCGACTTGAATCATTTTTTCACAGAAAAGCTATATGTTGAAACCATTAATGACCTGCCGATAGCAGAGTTAGCTGTTTTTATGCTATGTGTTTTACACTGATATATTCCTCCACAGAGCGTCAGCACGTACTGATGCCAAGAATTAAGTATTTGAAAGAATCCAGAGTTGTGTCCTTGTTAATTAAATGAGAAGACACCGTATAAAACCTCCAAACCTGCCAGAAACCTGATCACTGCAGCTTGTAGCTCTTACACTTAATAATGATGTCGCCCTGAAAGACCTTGGCAGTAACTTCAGAGAGCAACAACGTTAACTTACTTTATATAAGAGGATGATTAGAGCCACAGGAAGGAAACCGTTGCTCTTATTCACTTTAATTCATATTTTGTTCCTTTTTGTTTTATAAGGTACACAATTTGTTCAAGTTAAAATAGGAACAGGGAGGGCGACCCCAAAAATTCTAAACTGTAATTGGCTATCAGCCCTGCACCTCAGAGGTGGTACTTATGTTAAAATCAACTATTTGTTTTTTCTTTCCATATCAAATTAGCACATTTTCTTTTGTTTGAAAAAAAAAAACTTTGCATGTCTATTTCTTCAAACTGGTGCTTTTTTTTTAACCTTTATTTAACTAGGTCATGAACCCATTGAGATCAAAAATCTCTTTCACGAGGGTGACCTGGCCAAGAGAGCAGCAGCACACGTCATTATAAATATCGCATGGTTAAGAAACAGTTGACAAACAATAAGTTCAGAGAAAACAACGATTAAAATGTGCAAATCAGTTTACAGATAAAGTGATGACACATTACAATTCAAAAACACAGGCACTGTCCAATTGTCGCCATTTTCAAGTCAATTTGGAGAAAGTTCCAAGCAGAGGGAGCAGCAAAACTAAACGCTCTTTTCCCGAGCTCAATGCAGACACAAATTAGTCTTACTTGTAATTAACTAACTGGCATTTACAGGACCAAAACACTTAATAAAACAAATAATTGATATTTATTTGTGTGTGTTTATGCACATATCACACTTCAGGCCACCCCTGCATAAGTCCATGCCCCCAGTCCAAAAAAAGTTTGGACACGCCCCTGTATGGGAAATAGAAAATGCACGAAAAGATGTCAGAGGTCAGTTAACCCTGCTGTTTATCTCATTACTTCAACTTCTACATATTTGTCCCCGATGTTGTCTGCAGCCAGGTAGATTCAACAACAAGCACTGTAAACAACATGAAATACATACTAGAGTTCATCAGGTAACATGTATAAAAACCTCTGTAAAAACTTAATTTAAACCAAATAAAACTCATCAGTCATCGGGGTCGTCATTGGAGTTCAGCTGTTTGATGGCCTGAGCTATCCTTGTATTTTCACAGCTCAGAATCACAGGCTTATCTGTCTACTAGCTCACGCAATCAAATCACAATCAAGTCAACATCAAATGTGTGACGAGGGGGTTTATTTATTTTCCACCATATGTGATTAAAGCTGATGTGATGTGAGATTATTTTAACTTTGATGCCACTTCAAGTTTACACTTTAAACGTCAGTACCATTACAAATATGTCATAAGAGGGGAAATTATTTTACATACTGAAATCTATTTTTTAATCTGTGAACATTATTTCAATAATATTTATGATCACTTCATCCTGAGATCTAAGTCATTATTTCTACATGTGTTTATGTTGTGTTCAAGATTTCAGTTTGGATGGAAACACATCCCTGATTTTGTGCTGGAATTTTCATGTCCCTCCCATGGGGGCGCTCTTGAGTCACAATCAGGAGAAAAAATGGAGTGAGGGGAGTTTTCTAAGACAGACAGAGAAATGATAAATAATGCGCACACACACACACACACACACACACACACACACAAAGAAAAAAGAGAGAAAGGAGAGTCCGAGCTGCTGCCGTCTCCCCTCCTCTCTCTCTCTCTCGCTCTGTTTGAGCGGGCGGTGTGTTCCTTGCCGTGCTCAGCCTCTCTGGGAGGGGCGGCGTCACCATGCAGCACCCAGCCGTATTGTTTGGATGTGTGACTGTGCTGGGTGTAGAGAGCTTTCCCAGGGTCTGTCCTGCCACTGTATGCAGCCCTACATCGTGCCCCCTTCCTGTCATTCAGCGCCGGTTCCTTCCTCTGTCCAAACATCCCCTCCCTCCTCCCTCCCTCCCTCCTCCATCACAAGTCTAATGCATGGATAAAATCATTGTTCAGATACTTCTGTAATGCTGAATTCTGCAGATATACTGCTTCTGATTCATTTAACCCCTCTGGCTTCATAACAATAGTTTAACATTGCACTGCCAAGTTAAAAGATGTGTGTTAGAAAATGATTATTTTGATTAGAAAAGTCCCCGAGTGGTTTGATTGATCCAGAATGTGAAGAGGCAGACATAACAGGCTGGTGTTAGCATGAAAAGCTTAGAGATACTTTTTTATGTATTCTATGCAGAGTAAAGGAAATATAAGAGGAAGAAAACAATGATTAGAAGTTAAACACAATAGCTGCTTTCACTCCTGAAAATGTCTAGATCACTTCAGGAGGACTGCTCCGGTTAATCTCGTGACCTGGCTGCTCACATATGCTCCTCACAGCAGGAGACTATCCCTGTCACATGGGGAGTGGGTCTCATTTGGTTCACATTTCCACATCTCATGAGACGGCTATGAATTAGAAGGCAGTGTTAGCAGCTGTGTTCTGCAAAAGGGAGCTTTGAGTAACGTACTTTACACAACATGTTGACAAACCAACAGCTGAGAATATAAAGCGCACAATGGGCCGGCCATTTTCTGCAGAATCTAGTGGAGACCAGAGAACAGCGAACAGGAGAGTACATACAGTACTTACATTCACCAGGCAGCCAAAGGCAAACTTCATGTGGGTGCTCATGTCCTCTGAAGTTTTCCATCTGAGAGTCATGAGGTGCAAAGCAAGATGGCGGCAGTTTTAGACCTCCGTATGGACAACAAGGCCAAACTTACACCAAAATTAAAGGAGCTTCCCTACAAACTTCTTCTTCTTCTTCTTTGGGTTTTAGTGGCAGCTGGAATCCAAAAAGTTGTATTACTGCCTTCCGACTTTAACTACCCCTCACTTGTCTAATACCTCCTCAACAGACCTGTTCTTTCTCTCTTTCCCCACACTCCAAAATACTTTTTCAATCTCTCCTTACTAGTCCCTCCCTTTCCATTTCCAACACACTTCCTGCTGCAGGTGACATGGTCAACAGGTCCACTTTGGTGGGACCACAACTAAATGAAAAAAATACATTTTCACACAAAACATTCTCCATACAAAAATGAATCCATTAAAAGTATAAACATAGAAACAAGCATGTATTCAATTATACATTTCATGAAACAAACAACTCAAAATGATCACATACATCAGCGTTATTTATGCCTCTACTCCACCCTCCATTATCATAACGGTTTGTTCCTGGAGCTTTTAAAAGCAGGTGCTTAGTCCCGCCCCACTCTTTTGGCCACTCCCCCTGCTGAGGAGACAACCAGGAAGAGTTGAGTACTGCTATTTTCTAGCTAGCAGTTTGCGTTCTCTGGATAGATTAGGGTAGAAAATAGTGGAGTGGGGAAACACAATTATGTCCTAAAGTGACTTTTGTTGTACACAAGTAAGATGACCTGTCCCTCTTTGCTTCCTCGACCCCTAACTACTGCAGCCATAGCAAAGCACCTTACCAAATGTTTTAATTTAGCAATCAGTAAGTCGTGTGTGCGTGACCTGTGTTGTGTCTGATGACCCACACATCTCCATATGAACATTTTGTTCGTAATATTTTGAGTTTGTAATATTCTAAAACTGGGCTCTAATTTGACACGTTTCACGTTCTTAATGATTAAAAGGTTTAAAAAGTTTATGAAGGACACTTGACTGGATTGCTTAAATGAGCAGTCACAAAACAGGCTGTAATGGCTGCAACATAATCTATAATATTAAAGTGTAATAAAGTGTTTTATTTAATTGTGCATTGTTGCTTTAATGCTCCATCATCAGGGTTATACGTCTGTTTTGTGTTTTATGGTCTCAATATCATCACAACATAACAACAACA
The DNA here is from genome assembly GCF_963584025.1 of Labrus mixtus. Taxonomy (NCBI): domain Eukaryota; kingdom Metazoa; phylum Chordata; class Actinopteri; order Labriformes; family Labridae; genus Labrus; species Labrus mixtus. The sequence continues at coordinate 18,347,072 of NC_083624.1, forward strand.
AACAAACCACTGAAGCCACGGGCAGAAATGTAACTCCCTAATCCTGACAGGTAAAAAAAAAAGACAAAATGTATCTGAACAAATGGTCTCTGTTGGGATCATGTCAGTACTTTCAGTCAACCTAACGACAGGCTGAGAGCTGGAGCTGAGGCGGGTTTTAACCCTCTTGATGAACCGATACATCGCGCCCGCCTGTCAATCATGTCAGCAACGGGCCTAACTATGGATAACAGGTATCGTTCATAAATCAAAACAGAGCCATTTAAAAAAAAAAAAAATCACCCCCCATACAGTGTGTGACCGTGATGACAGTAACTAATCAGACCAATATTCGTTTCCTGTACCAGGCTGTAAACATGTTTCTTTCTGCTGTAAAAACGGCTTTGCCTGCGGTGTGTATGCAACTTCATGTGTTCCTGCAGTCAGCCTCTAGTGGACACTCAATGAACTGCAGGATTTTGCACTTCCACATACTTTTAGGGAAACACAATCTATTGTTTGTCTCAAAATACTGTTACCTGTCACAATTCTTGTAAATTGCTCTGTAAGTTTATATTTCAACACATGATTGTGTGTTGTAGTTTACACAAGGCGATGGAGTCTAGTGGGGCGCAGTGAAGACACTGTTTACTCTGTACCATAATACCACTTTATCCACAGCAAGGGCTCAAGGTGAGGAGTGATGAGAGCACGTCCTGTTGTGGAGCGAAGTGAAGAGCAAGATAAGCAAAACACGCCCGAACTTTTTAATTTGCTCCACAGGGTTCGGGAGGCAATTAGAAGAAACACTTGCTGATAAAACAAAATGTCCTCGTTGCTCTCTGTGTCAGTGTAAATAGAGTATGCCATGGATGGGCCAATGAATCACAAGCCATGAGAGGTTCAATGTGTTTGAGTCAGGACTAATTTCCTCACCTGGGTAACGCTTCCAGAGGTTAGGTAGCAAGGAAGCAGAGATCTTGTAAAACAGTGGAATTCTTTATGTTCAATCTGGGCCTAACGTTGTGTTTTGTAGTGACTAATGAGTACAAAAAGTTTTGGAACTGCTCCAGTAGTTCAGAATAAAGCAGCATCCTCTGGAAGAGTTGTAATGGCTGAAAATGAATTTTTCTGTGCAAGTGCATCCAGAAGAGGATGCTTTTAGTCCATTTTAATTTGTATTTGTTTTAACGCACAGTAACTCAATTCCACCGCCAGGGGACTCTCAGTCAAAACAATAAAAACAGATGACGTTGAGACTGGTGGGGAATCATGGGAGTGATTCTCTCTGCTGATTCTGGGTACTAACAGAGACTTTTGGTTGACCTTAAACCTGCCGGGAGGATTTCATTCAGAGCTGGTTATGATGCAGCTGAGAAAATAACTGACATTTTTTTATAGCAGTCAAAACGGTGAAACCACACCTCGTAAGAAAACCTATCAAAAATTAAAGCTCACACTGTGAAGGCGGCCGGGGCTCCTGGGCCGTGGATAAATTACCACCACTGCTTTTTAGTGCGGTTTACAAGAAGGTAACTTATTTAGCCTCCAGCCATTCCACTTTCTATTGATAACAAGCAGGCTGAAAAAACTTCCTGCCTCTATATATACCCTGCTAAAGCAAACAGTGGCGTTTGTTGTGGCACTGGAAATAGAGAATGGCATGTCTGTGTCTGGAGAAAAAAGGCCCCTCTCTCAGGATATAGAGCCTCAGATAGGGAGCTCGTTACAATGGTAACCAAAGGGCGGCTCTCTGAACACTTTCCAACTCAATGGGCAATGACTGACACCCTGCAGATATGCACATAATGAGTGTTCATACGCATCCATTTGTAACCAAGATAGTGTTGGGAAGACTTTGACTTGACCCTTTTATATTTTGGAATCATGACAGCATGTCAAAGACGACAAAGTTTTCCATATCTGATCAATATGTAAATAATTGAAATGGAATTTCTGACTTACAGGAATGAGACTCCCGAGTGCAATCTTATTGATCATGTAAGCAGTCTAAAGTTTACTTTAATGCGGATTCCTGTTCAGCGTAAAGACATCAGCATAAAGTGACCTCTGCCCGTCAAAAGACAGAAAATGGAGAGTTCAATCCAAAGCTTTGGTTAAATCATTAGGAGCCTCCTGTCTATCAAAGCAGCCATTCTTTGGTTTGGGGTTGTTAACACGTTTTAATTAGTGCTGTTAAGTTTAACAAGCCAAAGGGTTGTGATGCTACCAACACAGTTATTAGCTGAGGGGCAGGGGGGGGGGGGGACAGGAAGTAGTGACAGCCACCAAGTGTCACTGTGAGGATTGTGTGAAAATAGTGCACAGTTTGGAATCAAAGGTGAACCTTTAAAAGAACCTTTATAAAGACCCAGCGTTAATCCATCATGAGCGCTTTAGCAACATTTTAGAAAAAAGTTACAGTGGCAAGAAAAACACTTCCTTTCGAGGCAAATCCTGGCTCATGACGAACAGCCATCTACCATAACTGTGCTGGGCTTGAAAATAGGATAGGGGGAGATGGGATAAGATGCAGGAGGGGGGGATAGTGAACAAGGGGGGTAGGGGTTGGTCGTTCAGGCAGGCCGTCCACCAACGATCCCGAGGAGCCTAAGAGAGCCCAGGAGCTCCCGGGAAAAGGGGTGGTTAGTAACTGATAACATGAATCCATTAATATAAGGTGTTAATCTTGGCTGTTAGGGCGGGTTAAGGGGAGTTACTGTTTCATTCCGTCTCTGATGTTTATGAGCTAAACATTTATCAAAGAGGTGTTTCGATCGTACGCTGACAGCTACTAAAAGTTAAGCTCGAGTGTCATCCATCTGTGTTCTATGATGTTATTACTCTCTGAATTATCTGATAAATAAGGGACACATCCTTTTCTCAGAAACTCTCAGAGTAATGTGCAGGAACCAAAGCTGTTTAGCACTCTTCTTGACGTGTCTACACTTTGTTAATGTTGTGTGTTTGCTGTTTGCAGGCTTTAATTTGTCTGAGCCCAGCAGCCTGCAGTCTGCTACAACCTCAACCTGTCTGGGAAAGCTTTAATTAAAACTGCTCTTTCTTGGCTCTTGTGCTCAGGTCTTAATTTACAGAAAACACAACTGAAAACATTCAAAGTTTAAGATATAAATAAAGACCTGATGATACAATTAAATCTGCTGCTACGATGCACATTCAAGAGGTTGATGTGTCTGCAGATGACATGATCTCAAAGTGAAAAGGAAATGTACATAAATTGACCTTGTACTGAATCAAAGCAAAAAGTACTGAACCATCAGAATGTTCCAGCGCCTCGGAGCATAATGGCTGAAGCAGAGTCACCGAATGTTTTTGTTTTACTCTGTGGAACACCTAAAGGAGAAGGGGAGCCATCCTGTTTCATAAACCCTTTTCATACATACAAAAATCTCCTGAAAAACTCCGGAGATTAGGCTACCCATAGGTGCTTTAGGCTACATGTGAACGCAAACAGCCGCATTTTTCACGCGGACTTTACCCGGAGTTTCTCCGGCCAGACCCCTAGTATTTTTTCTGCAGAAAGTCAGAGTGAGCTGATGTGAGAACGCAGCAACATATACTCTGGAGAATTCAACTCGAGCCAATAGAAAGAGAATGACGTTTATATACAGTGACTGCATAAAGTGTCTACACACGACCACTACGATCTCCGTGCACGTAATTAAACGGCTGCATTATGTTTTCTGTTCGTCAGTATGTTGTTCTCCTCTCTTTTGTGGATGTTGTCATTCCATTGGACTACACATAGCATTGATGTGAAGACAAATATTCTCATTATAACGTTGTGTAGCGGACTCTGTTGCTTCCGTGTTCTTTTACTTAAGGTTTGAGGTTTTACCTCAGGAAATCCCCCGCCCCCCCTCCCCTCAGACAGGGATAGTCTCCCCCCCCCCCCCCCCCCCCTCTCCCCTCTTACAGGTATAGTCTCCCCCCCTTCCCTCTGACTGGGATAGTCCCCTGCTGTGAGGAGCATATGTGAACGGCTAGGTTGGGAGAATCTCCGGAGCGGTTCTCCTGTAATTATCTAGATATTATCCGGAGTGCATATGTGAAAACGGCTGGACACTAAAAGCATATCTGAGATGTAGTCCGGTGCAAGGCCGGGTAGTGCCTTTTAAACTAATACAAGGCTAAATCTGATCAATGTCCGATCAGTCTCATGCCGGGTTGTCGGATAAAGATGCTTTACATCTGTTTCCAAACTCCTTCTATCTGCTGTGTACACTAAAGCATTTGAGATCTGTTTCATGGTAACTCTTGCCTCTGTTTAAGGCCAATTTCATTCTCTCAAACTCACACAGTTAATTTGATTCAGAACAAAGACTTCATGGTTGAGGAATCCCATCATGGTATTGATTAAAACGCCATTGACCTTTTATGATTTTTTTTTCCAGAGGACTCAAACCCGACACTCCTGTGTGAAAGTCCTGACCACACCTGATCCCACTCTGAAGCGGACAATGTCTTTCCTTCCTCCAAGTCACCTGCATCCACCTTAGGTAAGACCGACAAACTGGCTTATGACTTGTTACCAGAGGTGCCTGAAGAAGCGCATATACTCTTAATTTTTCTCCTAAATGGTAGTTTTTAAGTCTCCGTCCAGCAGAGGAGAAACAGCCTCTGTTATAAACTGTGACATGTAAGACTACTCATATTTATGTAGTTTGTATTGGCCAATTAGAGACAGAGTAGGGAGGGTCATCCCTGCGCCATCCGCAGCATACGACTGAATCTTGTCAATCAATCAGTGATGTGAATCAGAGCAGATGTAGAAGTTGGTATACCTTATTGGAGACTGAACAGTAAGAGCGGTTTACCTGCGTATACCCTTCACTACATCACTGTGTGTGGTTTATATTTGAATTAAATGTGATTCATTTCTTTGGTATGAGTATTAATAAAGATCTGAAAATCATCTCGGAGGAATATGGAATGTATTTAGACAACCATGAGTGCTAGGCCCGCCCACTTGTAAGATCTGAAATACATTTTTTAAGGAACCGGAATCAGTAAAAATGAACTCTCACTCTCCACAAAATGCCTCCCATTTATGCCCACTTGTGTGTATAATTGCCCCGGGGCAGAGCGTCTGGACAGCTCTTATCATTCAGTCCGCGGTGTGTGACAGGATGTGGGTCACGGGGGAGGACGTGTAACTCATTTCCAGATAATGGCAGGGTTCTGTCTCCCCTCGCTCCTGCAGCAGGTCCAATTCAAAGACTCGTCAATCCACTCACAGACACACCACGCCCCCGCGGCCATCTCCTCACTTATCACCCCAGAAGTACCGCCACGCTCTCTGAATAACTGCTCCCCTGCTCTAATCTCTTCCAATCCCCTACTGTGCTTTTTCATCCTCTGCATCAGGTCATTTTCCATCTTATTTATCTTTCTGTGTATTTTTACAGAACCGCCCATGATAAAGACCTCGTGACAAAGAACCAAATCTTTCACTCCTCCGTTTCATTTCCTGTTGGTCACATTTGAGAAGTGTGGCCAATGTCTGCTGATGAATCGAGGAGTCGGTAGGAGGAGGAGGAGGGATGAAATGAGAATGGTGAAGGCAAATTTGATCTCCATGGGTGGTCTGCCATGTTTAAACCAACCTCAAGCTTAATGAGGAGAAATAACAGCCCTCTGGAGCAGAGGAGGAAAAAACCAAAAGGGAATTAATGCCAGACCAAAATGATCATCAGACATTTTGGTCACATGTCTGTAAATCAAACAACAACAGAGCAGGTATGTTGATTCTGCACCAGAGGGGTCTTGAACTTACAGCCTTCACCAACTACAGCACATTGTGACCATGCTTAGCTACCTGGAGAAATCAGAGACGACCGAGCTGGTTTCACATTAAGAGTAAGGCACAAACCGCGGCTGTTTTAACAGCTGTCTGTGCAGGAAAAGGCGGATTTCAAGCTAGTGTCAAATAAAAAAGCTCTGGGAGTTTGTCCACTTCTCGTCGTACTTCTCGACAACAAAGACATGTCTTTCATTTAATTCTGTAAAGATTGATCGCTCTGAGTGACGAGCTGATGTTCACAATGCAATATTTTTTATATTTCAATGCAGGTAGTTTCAAAATGTTGTCTAAAATACTGGATTTATTCTGAGGTTTACTGCACTATATGTATAATAAAAGTAAAAATCATGAAGGTAAGGCTTTTACCTTGAAAGAATTGCAGTAGTTATATCAGTAAAACCTTTTGTTTAGCTGTCGGCTCAATTTGAAAGATTTTCAAGATGAAGTAGCAAAATTGTTATCCAGCAAAAAACTTTTGGGGACGCTGGTTTTTAATTTTGTTGTAGCTCTACGATTCGGTATGCATTGCAGTTTTAGCATGTCGACTTGCCTGTTGGGAATTTTCAACATTTTAATATCTAGACGGTAGCTTTAGCGCCACCATCTGGACTCTGAGCCCTAAAATCCAGATAATGAAGTCTGGCAAAGATGCAGATGTTTTGTGACGCTGCTCTGGTAAGCCGGTCACCCTGCAGTCCTCGGGTCTGAGTGTGTATGACGGCTCCATTAGCGGGTAATGTAACAGTGGGTCTATGGTTACAGTAAAGGCCAGCTGTGCTGCCACTTTGGGTTTTAAGCAGCGCTGAGCAGACACCATACTTTGATTATAGGTGTTTATACTAGCCATGTGATCCAGTGCGACAATAGGCATGAGTCTGAACCTGGAGCCAAGCGCACTAATGAGGACCAGGCCAGACCAGTGTACCTCACAGTTTAACCCTCAACACCCTGGTAGAATATTATTATATTGCTGCAGTTCAACAAGAAGCGTCACTAAAATTAGCATTCTTATCAATAACAAATTAAAGCTCTGTTAGAAAAGACATAAGAAATTAAAAACTGCTTATTTAAATTAAGTATGTAGCATTTCCAGCGTGTTATAGAATGAGTATGCAACTTTTTTTATAAAAAACAAAACAAACTGAAGCCTGAGCACTCCAGCGACACACCTCCAACCCCCCTGACCTGGCATTTGCACGAAGGAGTGCTAAAATGGAATGCACCATAATTAAGCACAATTACGCGCAAGCAGCTGACATGTAAACACGGCTCTGACAGCAACACAGCCAGCAGGACTCGAGCTTCTCACTCATTGTAGACAGTCATGACTCAGAGACACATTTACAGGATAGACTTGATTTCCGCTGTATTAATCTGTATAAATGTTGCACATTCTTAATTAAAAAAGGATTTTGTAAACAACACTCAAACAGTTTTAAATAGCTTTGTCCTGAAAACCAATCATTTTACTGCCTAACTATAAAAACATTTCTCAGATTTTATAACAAATCCGTCATCTACAACATTCTTGTTTTGCTTCCTGACATAAAAAAAGTCCTTCACCTGAAAATAAAAGGCTTTGAAAGTGTGAAATGAATGTCCCAAGCTTCACCTCTTACAGAAAAGTTATAGAAACAATCGCAACTTAGCTCAGGCTTTAAATGCTGTGGTGTGTGGCTTACTTCCATACTTGTCCCTCTACGAATAAACACGAAATAAAATATTTTTTTAGAAGAATTATCTCTGCAACCTGGTTTGCCTGCCTTCAGACTTTGATCTTGCCCTGAGGAATCACAGGCTTTGTACAGCAGGGGCAACCAGGTATGTCCAGCTGTTTAGCGACCGTTGTCATGACGAGATTCAAAGAAAGAAACTTGTCTTAGAATGGCTTCCTTGTAATCGTTGCGTAGGGCTGGATCCCCCTCTGCAAAATCTTTCAGCTTCCATTAGTGAATGCAGATGTAGACGCTAAGCTGATGGACTTATCTTTAGACTCATGCTGGTGTGGAAAACTGCGAAAAACAACACATATCTTCACAAATATAGGTTGGACCATATTTTCTGTGTTGGTGCATCGTAAAGGATTTTAAAACCATAGGCACTCCTGTGCGAATGTGAGATCCTGAGGGTTAAGAGTGACTGTCTGAATCAGACTCCTTTATACCTGACAGAAACAGCCCGTGCTCTCTGGGTCACCTTTCACCTTCTCCCAAAAGTCAGCAGGAGAATAATTTAGGGCAGGGCACTTTGAGGCGATGGTCGGATCATTCAGTACCAGAGCGTGCAGTGACCCCACTGTTTGTACAATAAAGCTTCAGTTAGCAGTGATGCAATCAGGAAGTGATGTCGAGAATTAGCAACCGCTCACATTACAATTGATCGGGGGGCTTTTGAAAGTGAGCGTATGGAGATCCGCGGTAATTTGTTATGTGTTATACAATCTCAACCAAACCTGATATTTCACATCTGCTTCTTTTCAATTACCTTTTTTTTTTCTCGTTCTGGAAAGAGGGAATACACACACATGAGGTTCAGGAATGTTTCCACAACCAATGAAATTCGAGCTCGAGCCTCACTAGCATTACTAGCACGAATGTCCACTTGAATAAAGCGCCAGAGAGGCTGTAATGGAGTAAGAGAGGCAAAATTTACAAGCATCTCGTTGTCCAGCCTCACATCGAACTCATGCCATTCAACCACAGCGGCATGGAAAGTGTGTTTGGATGGATGGAATTGACAGGGAGGGTGAGACCGGTCATAACCAGGGTCAGGAATGTGTCTGCTATTCTGCACAAACTCAACGCACTCAAGTTTTGTTGCTTTCTACAGCTCAGTCGTCGAACAGATGTAACCCTATATCTGATGCAGGGCTTGCTGCAGGACAAATTATCTCTCTCACAGCCATGTCTAATGCCTTTTTAATAATATATTCGCCTCATCAGCATCTCACCTCTCAGCGCAGGCCTGTGTACTCTAAACAGCTAAAGGAAGAGGGGGCCAGACAAATAGCTTTTAAGAGGTCTTAGTGAGGAATGATGGCGGGCGGGAAGGGGGGGAGACGTATGGCTCAGCAAAATTACATCCATCCTGGAAAAAGAGAAAACTTTGTAAAGTGTGTAACAAGCATTAGTCCAGATGTAAAGGAAGAGGGTCACTTTGACTTTTTATACCGGCGGTGCTGAACTACATCTTCATCCCCCAAAATATACCTGCATGTTCTTTTATAGTTATATCCCATGCATCCTAATAGGCATCTAATTGAAATACAAATACGATTGGGGGAAAAAAAAATGATGCATCAAAACAAGGCACTACTAAGCTTTGCATCACTGTTTGAAAAAAAAAATTGAAAGAGATACATTTTTTAAGTCTCACTAGTTAATCGCGACTAATCCCATTTTATATAACATTTTTTGAAATACCATTATTTTGTATTTCCAAACTATTATGTTATGCTTTTATTTTGAATGTATGCACTTTCTTAAGCTTAACTTTATTTCCTGTTGTGATATAAACCTGCTTTTATTTTGAAAGAAAAAATTGAACTCCCGGTAGATCAAAGGTTATGACATTAAAGTACGTTTTGGATTGAAAAAGTTGAAATAGTTTGTGAAGTTTGTTTAATACCTTTTGGGTTAAGAAGTTTCTTTTTTCCAACCTTGCTGCTTGGGACTTGAGGATTGGCCAACACCTCATGATGAAAATAAAAACGTAAAAATGGGTGAAAAGTTCTGTAACTGTGACTAAGACTAAGTTTATTTTTACTTCAAACCAGCACATTTTTTGGGAGGACATTTTGAAATGATGGTGCATTGACTGTCATCCTTGTAGATACCTGATACTGTATTTTCAGCCATATAGATTCCTATATAAATGGTATTATCAGTTTTAGAACAACACTGATTTTGAGACGTGGACGTTTGTTTAATGCCCAATTTAATTGAATAACCATTTTAATTGTCCTTCCTGATAATGTGCTTGTTGTCGATCTGTGTGTTTACCTTTAGGCTTAGGAAAAATACATTCTAATACTTTTCCCGGGAAATAGAGTGCCTTTCGTTTTTTCATTTGATTACCAGCAAGACTTTATGGATATTGTTTACTGAGACCAAAATTTGAATAAGTGATTTGAATTTCAAACTGGATGCCCCAAACTTTACGATGAGGCAATTCCATTCGCTGTGTAGAGTTGCTTCTTAAAGAAGACCTGTGGACCTGTGTGCTTATTCAACTTAATTCTCCCGAGCATACAGAGTACTTGAGATTATCTCGATTAGTTTTAAGTGGCAAATTTAAAAGCTACCACTCTCGACCCTCCTCATCCTTCATTCTGAATTCTGACACTAAGATGGCCACTTTAGGCAACTTATTGACCCCCATTGACCCCGACATCCAAACCACAACCTGAGAAACTGAAAGAGGGGGTGGGGGGGGGGGGCTTAGTGCCAAATGTCCCATCTACAAATAGGGGCAAAATGGCATTAGCCATCTTCACAGGGTCAGCCCAGCCATTAGGCCCGATCCCAAGTATCCCCCATCGCTCTTCCAATTAAGCCGTCAAAGAGGGGCAGATGGTTGTGACGCTATCGGGGTGCCGTGCTGCCCCGGTGCCCGCATCTCGTACCCTCTCCCAGCCATCCATCACTGGAGGAGTCTAATTAGCTTGTTATTCTGCCATGCTAACTATTCCAGGCTTGTGAAAAGGCCTCCTCGTGTTTTGAATGACAGGGAGAGCATTGAGAGAGGGCGAATTGGAGGAGGGGAGGAAAGCCAATCGCTGAGTGCAGAATGGCATTTGAATAGCCTTTTCAGCACACTACAGCAGCAATTATAATCCCCCCCCCTCCTGTCAGACTTCCTGCCAGGATATTTCTCTTTGTTGTTTCTTCATCAGCACAGTGCCATCAGTTGACAAGTTAAGATCGACACAATAAAAGACCATGTGAAAGAGGTCAAAAGAGTGATCACTGCAGAAATACAAACACATTCAGTGTAGGTAAAGGTTAAACAATTTCCATAATGTCCAACACTTACTGGGTTATGGAAGTCATGGTCATATCACCAATCTGTGTAACCATCTTCACTGTAAGTATAACACAACTTTATACGCTCTCCATAAAATATTTTAGAGCAGAACTGATGCAGTGACATTTATAAGCATCCTTTTATAACATCGTCTGTTTTTGCTTGGTTTGATATCTTCCTGATGCCAGTGCAGACGTTCCACCAGGCACGGGCAAACAAAATGTGTTCTCGGGATAAGATGGAGATACTCTGACGGACCTTTTTTTTTTAAAGCCAAGCTGATGGATGTTAAACCAAGTTACCTGTTTATTCCTTTTTAAGATGATATCTGGCCATAAGAAGTGCCTTACGTAGAACAGATTTAACACAGAAACCATACTTTACATATTGTGTTTGGACAATCCTCAGTAAATCTATCAGTTATTCCCAAGTGAACACATTATTAATTATAGAACATTTTATTTTATTACAAATACTGTAATGTGAAAAAAAAGAGCCTGAAGTTAAAGTAGTATGCAGTTATAATAGTTACTGATACAAACTGTATATGCTGGGAGGAGGATGTATATTTTAAAAGAATTGAGGGCCTGACTGTAGACCTCGACTCTAAGGCTGCTTTGGTTGCAGCCTCCACTGTCTTGAAAATAATTATGGTCCATCTTTTCTATTGAGCAGGACTAATTAGTTTGACTTTGCAGTCAGAAACACAAGCTGGTTACATTAGAACTGCATATTTACATTAATCCCATAAAACAGCGATGATGCAAACAAAAAGATTTAATCACATTAGTTGCAATGCTGTGTTTCCTTGGTAATTTGTTGAAACATATTGTGACACAAAACACTTTTTGTTCCTTGAAAATTGCTGATGTGTTGTGTTCTCCAGATATCCCCCTATGTGTTCAAATTAACAAACTTTCACAAACACAATTCTTAAAAGCACAACTTTAAGATTTCCAATTACTCCATTTTGATTGCCCCCTGATGTCCCTTTTATACACAACATCCCTTACAGCTCCATTATTTCCTCTTCTCCTTTCATCCTCTCCTGGTTGTGACTTGACGCAGCAGGTTGCCCCATGCTGTTTATTTTCCTCCCACCTTTCATTATCTCCGTCTGTTTCCCTGGACTGAAACGCTGCCAAAACCACAATCTGCCCTCCGCGCTCCATGCTCATCTGAAGAGTCCTTGTCTGTTGGTCGGCCACGGTCCCCTCAAGAGGTTTTTCTTTCTTTCACCTCTTACGAGCGGGTTACTTCTGAAGCTGTGGGATGCAAAGAATCACTGTGGCATGCCGCATGCAGCACCTGGCTACTGAGAAAGAAAAGCTGTGTTTGTTTACTTCCAAAACAATCTCAGCTTATGAAGGGAGATGTGGTTTTCTGGCAGATATTTGTCGCCTTGATTGATTTTCCATAACGCTGTCATATCAACATTATTGCATTAGTAGTAATAACTAAATAATGCAATGTGACCTCACAGACTGGGACACCAGTATAACGCTGCAGCGGGCTCAGTATGAATGTATAAAGAGGTGATGATTGCTAAGCTAAGTTACAGCACTTTTGCTACAAAAAAAAAAACAGCCTGAAAATGGCTGCTGTCAACAAAAGCGTATCAGCAGGTTTACTTTTTTTAAAGTAGTTTCTGCAACAAGTGACAACTCATGCTAACTAGCAGCTGTTGGCAAGCTGTAGGTAACATTAGCACCTGACACATGACAGAAGTTCCTTTCACCCCTGGACTCCAATTAACAATATTAAGTTTTCCTCCTCCTCAAGTCCTCTTCTTCTTCCTCCTCTTTGTTTTCGTCATCCTTCAATCTTGCATCACAGTGTCCTCCAGCGCATTACATTCTTGTTGCTCGGATTAGCGATCTGTGAATTGTTGCCCGTTGTAGCGTTCTCACTCACTCATCCTTAAAGCGATAGTCTGCCTCATGCTCCACACACCCATATACCTCACAGACACACCTCCACCTGTACACGCTGTTCACTCATTCCACTGCACTTACATGGAGTAAGCCATGGGGAAAGATGGCGACGTGCTGCAGTCAAAGGTTTGTCATTATCATTGGAGCTGTGTGCTATGAAGTCTGTGGAGTTGCTGCGTCTGCTGAGGCAGGGTCCGGCTGATAACTGACTAGAAAACCCAGACTTAGACTGAAGGGACTCACTTACTTCACTGATTCACCACCTGTGGAAACTGCTGGGCTAACTTTAGTCTGAAACAATGCCAACATTTGAGTCCAATTAGTTTGACATTTTTGAGTTGCGAACCAATCTAGTCATAAATCAAGCAGAGAAATTAGTCACCGTCAAATCACAGAACTTGGAACTGTACGATGCAAGTGAATTTAATCCTTTATTTTTTACAAGCAATCCTGGCGTTGCTATAAGTATATGTTACATTTTTAAACCCATATTTCTTTTCAATCACAAATTAACTGGAGCCACGGGGACTTCAGGGGAGTTCAATACATTGCCACCATTTACTATAAATAACATGGAGGTTCAGCTAATCGTGGCTAATGAGCTGCCTATTGAATTCCATACTACAAAGAAGAATGGTGTGGCTGTGAGCTGGAAATGATATGTATGAGTTCGTGCTGTAATTAGCCTCACAGGTCATACCAGTGGCATTTCATTGAGTGACAGTGTGTGCATACCTGTTCATGCCTTGTGTGTGTGTGTGTGTGTGTGTGTGTGTGTGTGTGTGTGTGTGTGTGTGTGTGTGTGTGTGAGGATAATGTAAATGGGCCACGTTTTGCCTGCAGTGGTGAGGCAGGTGGTGCTGGCGTTGCAGGTGTGCTACTTGAGCCGTGTCACCCTGAATTTCCTCTCTCCCCGATCACAAGATGGCCGCCCTCCATCAAAAACACCAGAGGGGCTTTTTTTTTTATTGCTTCTCCTGTTATATTATCTCAATAAAGAAAGGTCAGTGAAAGACAAAAGAGTGATTTGTGAGACAGGTGAGCACTGACCTCATGCTTTTGGCTCTTTGCACCGATTCCTGCCAAGAACTTTCTTCACGCATGATTGAGAATTCAGCGACTGAGTGTTTGTAGAAGGGAAATCTGAAGAGTGCCTCGACTGTATTTCTGTTTATCATGAAAACATGAGTGGGTTCTTTTTAACCCACTGGAGCTGTCAATGAAAATTCTGCACAGCAGCTCAGGGCAAGGTTGGACATTACAAGGTGCTCATAGCTCTTAAATGGCGCCGCTTTGACTTGATGCTCTCAATGAAAGTCGTTTCCATTTTCCAAATCAGAGCCGCTTTAAGCACAACAGTGCTGCTGTTAAATGTTGGATTTACTTCTCACTATAGGGATTGGATTATAAAGTAAAATTGTCTTCCCAGATGTCATTGGGCGAGAGGCGGGGTTACACCCTGGACTGTTCACCAGCCAATCACAGAGACAGACAACCAGCCACACTCACATTCACACCTATGGACAATTTAGAGTCTCCAGTTAACCTAACGAGCATGTCTTTGGACTGTGGGAGGAAGCTGGAGTACCCGGAGAGAACCCAGACATGCACGGGGAGAACATGCAAACTCCACACAGAGAGGCTCCTCTCAGACAATTCTTATACGTTGGATTTATTTTGCTCCTATATGTTATCCAAATAAACCTATCCAGTCAGGTTTGCAATGAGCTTACTTGTTTTTCACATATATATTTTTTTCACACCTTCCTGTTTCCATTCATCAGTTATTTGGTAATGGATTAAAAACAAAACCAGAGAGGGCACAGATCTCCTGCCCAGTTTGTCCTGCCAAGACCACGTCCATCACTGTGTTTGTGTTCCTGCACGGTCCTTTACTGCAGCCAGGTCCCTGTGTGTTGTTTTTATTAATATACATAACAGACTTTCTGCTCACAGTTATTAGGAATGAGACGGGGATCTATTGATCGGTCTGACACTAGTGTCCAGTTGCCACAGCTTTACGACGAGCTGAGTTAGAGATTCATATGAAAATCAATGTTCTGTCTGATCAAATCAGTGTATGAATAAGTCTAAACAGGAACTCCTATAAATATCCAGACAGCCTTCAGTACTGTGTTTGAAGATTTATATGTAACAAAGGGTCATTTCAGGTATGAACATAAACCAGGCTGTGGTTCTGGTTTGCTCTACACTTCATGCAAAACATAAAAAAATATACTGAGAGGTCAATTATTCTCCTCCTCTTCAACCAGTATAAATAAGTCTCAGAGCTCCCTAAAAAATGTCTGTGAAGTTTCTTGTTCTAAATCCACTCTGATCCTGTATTTGATCATGCCTATAAACCCCTCTATTTCAGGCCTGCTCAGAACAGGCTGTTTCTGTGTCTGTACCTTTAAATATGTAAATGAGCTGTGTCTGACCACGCCCCCTCTCTGGAAGGGCTTGGGTGTCTCGGGCTTTCTCGCTCCATGTCCTATTGTTTACAGTGAGAAGGCAGACTCAGAGGGCAGAACAAACACCTAGCTGTGGGAGTGTCACCCACCTGGGGGAGGGGCTACTGCCCTTTGTGATGTCATGAAGGGAAAATCTCCAAACGGCCTGTTTGAACACACATTTTCAGATAAGTGGAGCAGGGAAAAGACGGAGAGGATGGACTTTTCTCATTAATGGGGGGTTTGTAGACAGTAGGGACACATATTAGTGTTAGAGAAACATGGTGAAGTGGATTTTGCTTAACCTTTAAAGTTTAGCCTCAATCATTACAAATGTTTACAGCCCAAAGTCACATTTGCGTGTTTCTGAAGAGGTGGGACTGAAGTCTTTGTGTTAATGAGGTCAACCTCAATTAAGGAATGGTTATGAATCCATTAATATTATTGTAAAAAAACAAAAACAAAGTCATGTCCCTGCCCAGCGTGCTCTTCACAAAAGACACCGACTCTGTAACATATGACCTCTTTGCTCTTAGATTTCTATTGTGCTGGGGCAGCAGTATCAGTCTGTAGAGACTTGGGTTGGGTAATGGAGGGTTGTCGGTTCAAGCGGACCAAAGTATGGAAGCTGGAGAGGTGCCAGGTCCCGTCCAGAGTACTGCCCTTGAGCAAGGCACCCAACCCCCAACAGCTTTTGCTTGCAACCTGTGTAGCAACCCCACTCTGACATCTCTCCATTAATGCATGTCCATAGCATGTTTGTCCATGAGTATGTATGTTAGGCCTGTGTGAGAAGTAAGTCTCTGAATAACAGAGTATAAAATGAGAAAACTGACGCAGCAGAGCCGACACAGTTTGATTTGTGAAGTTTGCATAATGGTGGGACTTCTTTATCGGGTCGCTGTGGGATCCTTGCATAAGTAGGTATGGTTGGTGTACTGTTACAGTGAGACAACCATTTATAAGTTAGCTATTTAGAAGGAACGTTGACTGCAATTTTCCAATTTTCATGCCCGACCCCAGCGCTCAGTCTCCTGTTGAGAAAGATGTAATTTGTACTTTCTCTGAGAACTGTCTGCAAACACAAACCTTTAAATAGTGGATGATGCAACACACCTCATAATAACAGTAACAGAAGATTCACATGGACTAATTCTCCCTCCTGAAGTAAATTTAATGACTTCTGGGATTACCTTGGAGTTGATTAATTGATTAAGTTGTGTGGTTTTGCAAAGTAGAGAATTTCTTCTTTTTCTTTTTTGTGTCCCCTGATAAACACGTTTGTTTGGCCTTCACTGTGAAAAGACTCATTATGTAATAGCTCTGATAAATGGAGCTGGAGCTTTATTTAGTTTGCAAGGTCAAGTGCTGTAACTGGATACCGCCCTTTCAAATGATACCAACAAAACAAATCCCAAATTAGTTTCACATGTCCTTACTGATAGATATTTCAAGAGCAGTTTCATTCACCAGTTTCTTAACCACATCCTTTTCACAAAATTAGAATCTGAAAATTGCTCAATGCATGCTGCCTCTCTAAGCAGAAGATAAACAGATTTGAAACCCAAGACACATCATACAAGGACACTGAGCCTGCAGGACAGGACCCTCTGCCTTCACAAAATACCTGTGATAATGATGATGAATGAATACGGTCAAATGGCGAGTGTGTCCCCGTTCTTACATGCCTGCTTATCAATATAAGATGGAGCATCAAATTGCTCGCTTACTATTTTCTTAGGGCTTTGGTCAATAGTCTCTCCAATTAACATCCTATTACCCTGAGCAGTATTAATCACCCGGGAGCAAGGGCAGTGAAGTTTGTAAAAGGTCACATATGTGCAATGAAGATTAACAGTGTCATGGCATCGATTGGCTGGCGGGGAGGTTAATGGAGTGGGTGCGTCGTAAGCTGTTGTGTCTGTCGGATGCAGAGGAAGAATCGAGGATGTGAACAGGAGGAATGCTTTCCTTTGACTGAAGCGACGGAGCAGTTAAACAATAAGGCTGATGATTATTCAAAACGTCTGAAAAGAGCAAAACCAACAAAAAAGGGCTTTTATGCTGAGGAATATTCAGTAGGCCTATCTGAATAACTGCAATGCTTGCTGAATGACAGGAAGTCAGACCAAAATTGTGGGGGAAAAGAAAGTTAAGGCATGTTGCATGCTGGGAAAGTGAGTTTAGATGTACCAGTAAGACAAACAAAGTGTAGGAATAGTCTGAAAGTTAAATACCCAAATAAAATAATTTATAGAAATAAATCAAATAAAATCTGGTTCTTTATGTCCGTTTAATGATTTAGAGTTTTGTTGATTTAGAGTTTTGTTTCTTCCAATTTCCACCTGAGCAGCATGCTCACAGATGGCTCTGGACTCTGGAGTGTTGTTGTTTTTAACACAGAAATGATTTTAACATCAGTGTCTGTTTTATTGAATTCATTTCAGCCGTTCTGTGAGCTCATGTAGCTGATGTTAGTAACACTCAAGGGCTGAACAATCTGCTCAAATGAATCAAACTGGCAGTGAGAAGAAGTTTAAACTGAACAAATGTGCAAATTTAAGATTGTCTGATCTCCATAGACTGAATGGATATCTGCTGGATGTTGAAGCAGGAGGGTCTGTAGTTAATATGACGTCACGGTAATTAACCTTGTTTCATGATCCCATGATGACCTAGAGTGACAAGGGACACCCTCAGGATTTATATTGGATTAAACTACAAATACGTCCAGAAATATGAAGTATAGTGCTGCTTCAAAAGGGACAAAACATAGTTTGTTTGTCTCACCTTTGGAGTGCAAAAAGATTATATATTTAATGAACGCTTATCTGTGAATATGTAAATTAATTTAGGCCGGACTGAAGCAGTGAAAACACAAACAGAGAGATGCAGCGTGACGGCCAGCTGACAAACTTTTCATATCACAGAGAGAAATGCAATTACCTCGCCCCTGTTTGGGAGCACACGCACACACACACACACACACGGTCATGCATTTAATACAAGGGCAGGTCCTGGACTTGACCTGTCGTCTTCATCTTTCAACCATTGTTCCATTAAAGTCTGGCAGCAGTGCATCAATAAAACATTCATCCATGGAGAAGTCTCCATCACCAATCAATAACGTTTGAAAATCTATCATGTGCAATACGCTGTCGCCCCAAACACACCACGTCGACGGATATGCCGACGCAGCAGCACAATGCTGACACAAATATTTCTACATCTGCCCTTGAGATAATTGATTTTCTTGGTTTAGCAAAAGGCTAATGTTCTGATGTAGTGTGCAATACATCACCCACTCGGTGCCGTGATGAATGTTGCAACATCTTTATACCCATAAAAGTGTACACATGATCACACAGGCCCCGTCCACAAACACAAACGCTCTAATCTAATTACAAAACCATTCCAAGACAAACAGAGGCATGCCAACAAACACACACACACACACACACACTCACCAAAGATTCCCACACACAAATACACTCACTGCTCTCTCTTATCTGGTGTAGCAGCCTCTCCGCCAGGGAAGCCATGATTTAGGCCTTGATCCTTGCCGTCCCTGGAGACGTTGTGCTTGATTACTGTGGCCTGCCTGCTAGATCGATGAGTCATCAATAACAGTAATAATGTTTAACATGCTGCAGTGGGCCCTCATTGTTGCCTCCATGACGGCTCCCGGGCAAAAAGAGAAAAGGAATCGAGTCAATATGTGGCTAGACCTTAAGATCTATAAAATAAATAAATAAATCAGCGATAAGACTGTGTGGGAATGCTTTGATGATGAAAACAGCCTAATTAGTTCTGCTGACCGGCTTGCTGATATGCATTACACACGTTTACTCAAACATTTCTACCCTCTGCAACTTCAGCGTCCTCTAATATATATGAAACTCTGTTTTTCTGTTTCTGGTGTTCAGTCTCTATGGGAAAATGACAAGATTGTTGGTGTCGTAAATGACCTCTGGTCCGCGTTAGTACCTGGAGAGAATCCATGCATGCACAGGGAGAGACACACACAGAAAGAAACTTTCCGACTGGGATTCAAAACAGGAACCTTCTCCATGCAGCCCTACTTCAAATATGTTGGACTGATATAAGCGTCTCAATTCTCCATCCATCCAAAACAAGAAAGTGAGCTATGTGCAATGAGTTTTCCGTTTCATCATTGTAATGTTTCTTTTACTGCTTTAAGCTTTATTTTCTAAAACCTGCACGTCAGACTCAAAACAAAGAGAAGCTTCAAGGGATTCTTCTTCTTCTCCTTCTTCGTCTTTTCATCTCCTCAAAGTTTAATGGTGAGGACACATTTAGTATTCTGTGTGTTAAGAGGACTTCACAGGACGCAATCGAGCTATACTAGACAAATTAAGCTTTGATGACTTAATGATACGTTCCTGTGGTGCACCTGAGAGAGAGAGAGCTCAGAAACTTGCTACCAGAGACAAAATGAGGAAAGTCTTTGAAGCAGCAAAAGGCGGCAGTCGGGGTAATAACAAAAGGGAATGAGATTCATGAAAGAGTCAAGGGACGAGGGAGAAAGAGGCCCGAGTTCCAGGCCTTAAGGTACCTCCTTGGTAATTACCAGGAGGTAGGCATTAAACATAAATGCGTCATTATGTTAACAATTAATACAATTATGTCGGCCCTCGCGGCGAGCATGCTCTGCTGTGGCTGTGATGTGTGTGCAGGGGCGGGGTTGCTGTGTGTGTGTGTGTGTTAGTGTGTGTGTGTGTGTGTGTGTGTGTGTGTGTGTGTGTGTGTGTGTGTGTGTTGTTTTCATGTTTGGACACGTCTCAGGAGATAAAGAATGTATAGCCACCTTTTTGATATCAAATTGACTGCACTTTTCTGTCAACACAACCTAGAAAACGGGCTAAAAAAGAAGAGTGTTTTTTTTTTGTTTGTAGTCTCTCTGTTCCCCCCTTTTTCGCCCCTTGGTCCCTCTGCTTCCAAACCCACCCACTCATTACTATTAGGCAGAGAAACCCTTACAATCAGGCTGTCGTAATGAAAAACACTTGTCTGATTATATTACCCAGAATAATAAAAACAATCTCTTAAATTGATGTTTGTTTTCCTTTGCCTCAGCCGCTCTTTACTCCACATTGTTCATCGTTGTTTCTATAGCAGCTGCGGTCTGTGGTTAGGTCAGGGAACAGCGGAAATAATACACTTTTGATTTGCACAAGTCATCAAGGAAAGGTCAACTGTGATCATTCCCGTGCAGACAGAAGCGTTCTGATTTTCATTCATCTGTTCCCGCTCCCCGTCATATCCAATGTAATCGCCTTGCGCTGCGGCGTTTGGCAGCGTGCCTTCATCCAGATCCAACATCCAGGCTCCCCTTTCTTCTAGGAACAAGTTTACATTCGCTGTCTCGCACACAAAACCAAAGCTGTTCTCACATTGTTAAAGATTGATTATGTGGATTCTTTAGTCTCTATAAACAATTCAGGGATCCCCCCGCAAAAAAGTGAATTTACAATTACAGCGGGGAGATGGAGCGGGAGGCTCCAGAGAGCTGCAGAGTGCTACAGAGAAGGTTTTAGGGATGTGAGCTGCAGATTGTGAAGCTGTGTTGTCTTGATTTATATCAACCATGGCAGGAATAAACATTTTCATACACCCACAATAGAAAAATACTCATTTGTGTGCTAAGCAGGGTGTTAAGAATATGAACGCATGATTACATCAGCAAGTCGTCTGTATCATGATGGAGCCTTTAACACACGATATATGGACCCTCCCCAAATGAACATTCATACCGACATGACAGGCCAATAAAATGACAGTTTAATGATGCTCATGTGGTGTAAGCTGGAACCTATTAAGGTGATCTATAAGGCCAGAGACATATACTACACTTATACTATGAGTATTTATATTCGATACTATACTTGACTATGCACGATGCGGGATACTGGAGGATACCTCTAGAGGGCGCCCTACAGATCTCAAGCTTCATAGGCTACCTGATGTGCTGGATGCCAACAACACACTTGAGGTGTTTTCGGACCAAACAGTTCTGGGGACTTTTTAAAGAGGAACTATCCACTAGGGAGTTCCCTGAGAACTACGCACCATGGGAACTTCTTTCTGTCTGCATTCGCACCGCCATGGTACCAACTCTGAGGCAGGAGCTAAAAAGGTTCCTCTAAGTGGGTTTTAGGCACTAAAATAGTTCATAGTCATTCCGGTGCGGAATCAATATAAAAGGGGGAGGGTTCCAACAGTTCCAACAGAACTATGAAAAAGTTCCTGCGGTCCGAAAGCAGCTATGGAAATACTCTCGTAAGTTACACATATTTTATTTCAGATCATAATTAACTAAACCAGAAGGTTTGGGGTTCGATCCCCAGCTCCTGCAGTCACATGTTGATGTGTCCTTCAGATGAACACTGAACCCTAAGTTGCGCCTGCTGCTGCGTCAGCGGTGTGTGAATGTGTATGAATGTGATTAGTTAGTACTGATGGACTCTTTACATAGCAGCCTCTACCATCAGTGTGTGAATGTGTAGGTGTGACCTGCGGTGTAAAAGTGCTTTGAGTAGTCAGAAGACTAGAAAAGAAATATATAAGCTCAAGTCCATTTGCCATTGAACATTAATAATCAATACGAACATCAAATCAGCTCAGGACTCTGATTAAAATATCAGCCTGTCGAATATGGTGAAACAATAATTGTTACTGTACATTTGGAAAGTGGTTACAGACATAATGTGGCTCTAACTATCTCTGAGCAAATCCCAAGAAATCACAATCATTCAGAATTCTTCAAGCACAAAAGAAGAAATACAAAGAGAAAGAAATAAAGAACTGTAAGAAAGAAGGGGGGGGGGAATCCATTTGCAGTATCATGCGGAGTCAAAGCTATAAACAAAGGCCTGTAATGAGATATGTGCTTTGAGCTTTCTTACTGTTTCATCCGGAGGTTTGCCTCGTTGGAATTGTACGAGTACAGGAAGCCCTGATTGCTCTGAGACAAAAACAAATATATCCGTTTCTAGCTTGGACATTAATTTGAATCTGTGCTTTCCCTCCTTCTGCAAGGCTCCGGGGGGGACGGAGGCAGGATATGTATTCTCTAAATTTCTATGGTGTTATGTTGTATCCGTTTACTGTGGGTCTGTGAAAGCAATCTGTGCATGTGTTTGAAGGGGGTAAAGGGGGTGTGAGGAGCTTTTATTCAACACATATTTCACTTCAACCGCAAGCGATTGAGTTCAGTCTGTCTGTGATTCCTTTAAAAACATAGAAATGGAAGCTTTGCACATGATAGAAAATATGCTAACTTTGTGCACACAAGTTTGAATAAAGCGGTCTTGCATAAACAACACAATCACTCCGCTACAAGTCTTTATCCTTGTCACAATGACACACACAAAGGGGGTGAAAAAGTAAATCCACATTCAGACTAATAATCCTCGTTCTTAATGCCAAACTGATCTCTCTGAGTGTTTATTGTGAAAGGGTGTGCGATCCCCCTTTTTTGCTGCAGACACAGATGAATGCTACAGCAGCCTGGAGCTCCATTATGAGGCATCTGCACAGTAATCCCAGCCACCTTCAAGTGATAAAGACGAGCCTTGTAACAGCACATCAAGCCAAATGAGCCTCCACTGTCACATCTCACCCAAAGAGGAGCAATTGAGCTGCTATTGTGTGTGAAATAAGAGATATGGTGCAGCAAGCAGAACGCAGTAAATACACATACATTTGCACTAAATGAAACATTTATTAGATATAAAACACCTGCTTTACTGGATTACAGAGCAGTCTCTTGCTCGCTGTTGTGCATAATTAAACACAAGTACATTCAGTGTGTTTTATTTCCTGATTGGAGTTAGAACTCAAAGGAGTCACATAAAAGCCTCCATTAGAAACCGGGCTCTCAGATCTACTGTTTGGAAACTAGGTAGCCGTCATGAATATTAATCAGTGTTTACTTTTGCCCATAGTGCTGAATGTGAGAACATTCAAACATAATCAGAAAGTGATGTAGCAGCTAGCTCGTAGGGGGGGAGGAGGGAACATAAAACTTCAAGGCAGCGTTTCATTTGACACACAGTCGGTATCTTTACCTCAAAGTAGCAGGATGAGTCATTTACATTTAAATGTTTTCAGGAGATGTTTTCACCAAATGTTGAACAAGACATTTTTCAAGAGGCACTGGTCGTGATTTTTCAGCTGACGGTATCCATACCGTGAATCTTATTTACTCTAAATGGAACTCTAATTTACAAAGTGAATATTGTGCTGTATTGAAGGAGTCTTAAAACGTGTGACTTGGGCCGGGCATACACTGGGAAAATTGATACAGTTTCTTACCCCATTTCCGAGTCACGCGAAAGATTTTGAAGTTGGACCGAATTTCAGCCTGATGGTGCGTGGTTAGTCGAGCATGTACAATAAGGGGGGCACGAGGTCGGATCACAGCCAGCTGCTCCCAATCGGTCAGATAAATGCCACGAGTCGAGTCTCTGACTTCAGGGCTTTCCTTTCCTGTTTGCACCTGCACAAAATGGCAGGCAGCGTCGGAAATCACCATGGCAACAGTCGGCATCCCTGTTTCAGCAGGATAAAGACTTATGTACTTCTAGTGATGAAAGATACAACAGAAAATTCTACTCTAATTCTCAGATTTTTTTTAAATTTAAAAATCCAAAACAAAAAACACCAACCAGAATTTACATTTTTCATAATCTACAGCTCCAATCCTCCGGCCTCCATTTTCTCTTACATGAGAGCTGTTAACACATGCAATAAAGGTTTCTGTGTCTGAACCCCCCTCCCCCCCCCCCCCCCCGGCCCCTCAAACAGCAGCCTCATGGCAGTTGTTTGTGCAAAAATGTCACTTTGCATAAACTCTGCTTCATCTGGAAAGTACCACACAACAAAAAGGTCAACAAAGAAGCATAATAAAGAGTCTTTTCTGCAGCCACAAATGTACACATTCTGCCTGAGGATGTCATCAGGCCTGATGGATAGTTTACTTTGGGGTGAGATGTTTTATGTTTGTGGCTGATGGAGGATGAGTCACATCAAGGCCTGTTACAGGGAATCTTCTCTTATCCTCAGCTCAGTTAACAAGTCAGTGCAGCTTTTGCAGGCCTGTGTGAGGGCCGTTCCTCCGGGGCTGTGCAGGGAATACGGAGGAAGCTTGTAGAAGTCCAGATTTGACAACTTTATTTCTGTCTCCCCTAAAGCAGAATGTCACACTTAGATGCTCTTGCACAGTGATACGTCTTCATTCTGTGGTGTCCAATGCTTTCCAGGAGAGATTTCTTGATGAAGTGTGGTAATTTACTTTGGTGGTCTTTGATGTCAGGGAGGCTTTTCTTACTGTCTTTATCACAGCGCTGAACGGATCTACAACACCTCCTCCCTGCGGTTCCCTGGGAGGTGTATTTATGAGTGGTCGAAGTTGGTCTGACAGGAGTCTCCAACTTTGTAGACTATCAAATCAAGAATTTCACATCCTTTACCAAATCCTAAACTCAACACACAGTTCAGATTACGAGTCATGGCTTGTACTACTCGATGCTTCTTCTCTGAGCTTGATCTGAAATATATGTGGAAAGAAAAATAATTTAGAGATATCTTAGACGGTGAAGAATTTGTTTTGACGCACAGGATACCTTCAAGATTTTTAATTTATAATTGTGTATATTCTGTGCATGATATATGTGCATCAGTGATGATGTTTGAGGAAAGGTTAGCATTCTGTCACTTTGCAAAAACAACAAAGACATGCTCGTTAACTGGTGACTCTAAATTGTCCGTATGTGAATGTGAGTGTGGCTGGTTGTCTGTCTCTATATGTCAGTCCAGTGATTGACTGGCGATCAGTCCAGGGTGTACCCCGCCTCTCGCTCAATGACAGCTTGGGATCCGCTTCATTGGATGGATGGGATCTCTTTTTCTTTATCATTTTGAAGCAATCCCCTTAAACTCGATAGTTGTTTTTATCATCAGTGGAAATGTCTCGTCTGCCTCCGTCTGCTTAACAGTAAAGAACCAAACAAGAGAGGCTAATGGAGTTGTTTTGCACTGGGTTTTCGTGTATGGTAATACCTTCCATTACAGTCTCATTTATGCTAATAGAGGTAGAGGACGCTGAGGCATGGCCATGTTGATCACCAGTAAGATTAAGTTGTTGGGTCTCGGCAGTTATTATGACCTCATTTCCCGAGGAGGGAAGGTAATTGTTTCTGCACAGATTTCCTTCTTCTCGGGAAGGCCTTGGGTGAATTTGTGCTGCAGCAGATAATGACATTTGGTCAAAGTCAGACAAATATGCAACACAGATAAACAATCAGATGCAATTATGATTATTGTTCCTGCGACTCTGAATTCATAACCACTTCAGAGGGGACTGGAGGATTGTGGGAGGCGCTCTCTCCACGAATACCAATGACTTTGTTCTATTAGCACAGGCAGGAAACAATACATCTTTAACACACTTTGGATTGAGTTTACCTCGAGTCATGATCTTATGTAATAACATTAACGCCTAAATGTCTTCTTATTAGATGTTTCTCAAAAACATTCTTAATCATCTTAAGCTGGACTGGGTCCTCATACTAACTACAGACATTATGTTCCCTAGGGAACATAAGGGCTGAATTTGACATTGTAAACCCTGAACTCTAAATGCATCATGTCACTGTTTGAAGCATTCTTTTGGTGGCTGCAACGTGAAGAACTACAGCAGTTTCTACCCCAAATGAAACCACTATGGTGGGATTTTTTTGCAACAAGCTTAATTCATGGGGCAATGATGGTCTAGCATTAGGTCATGCCCCATGTACAGAGGCTTTAGTCCTCCAAGAAGGGTGGCCTGTGTCCCCTTTCCTGCATGTCAGCCCCCTCTCTCCTTGGTTTCCTACTTTATCCAATGTACTATTAAATAAAGGCAAAAAGCCTGAATTTAAATCTTATATGTTTCTAATAAAAAAGTCTAAATTCTTGTTTTGTCGGGTCGATCACTGAAGAAAAAATGTCAAGTGAACAACTTGATAAATTGTTTTTATTAAGGCTGGAATTTACCATTTTGAATGCAACCTCAGGACATCAGAATCTTAACATTTATAATATTTTGTGAAAAAGCTTCACACCAAATTCCCCCAGAGATGGAAAATAAATCAGCTAATGTTAGTTGTTGTAGATGTGAGTTAAAGATAACAAGGATTTTGGATCAAATAATGAATTGTAAAAACATGAAGCATTGTCTTCCCCGTCCCCCGATCCACATTTTTGTCCCTTCACCTTTTTGTCATTCCTGATACAAATGTATGACCTGTTAGCATCATGTAACCGAAGCTTACCTCTGCAGGGCTGTCGACATGTGATGACATCTGAGGTAATCCCATTCACCGACCACGGTTTAGTGATGCACGGTGCAAACAGCATCTCACTTCAATGATAATGGAAACATTCACATTCTGGACTCCTTGACTGCTCGGCTCTGAGTTGACAGGACCGGACAGGAGTTGCATCTAAAGAGAAGAGGAGGAAGTCATGCTGCTTTGGTCAACAACAGATGATGCAACGGTTAAGAATTGTACAGTCCGTCTAACCAAACACAAAGCTTTGTTTGACATGACTAAATGTAGCCCTTAGATAGTAATAATAATAGTAATGCATTAGACCATTAGAGCGTTTTTCTAAGTACTCAAACACGCCTAACAAAGAATAACAACAGAACAAAACAATGAAGAATTCATTTTAAAAAAGGAGGATGAGAACAGAGTTTGTTTGTAGTTGTAGGCGATGTTGAAGAGATGAGAAAAAGTGTGCGTCACTGCTGAGCTCTTTTCCTTTCCTCTCTTCTGTTGGACTAAGATATTTCACTGCACAGTCACGGCTTTAATATGTTTCAATATATCAAACTTTATTCTGAACAGGACAGACTGACTGCCTTGAACCTTACCCCAAACTGATTATCAATTTCATTCCAGCCTTTTTTATTTTTTGTATGTTCTGTTTTATTTCCTGTAATTCCAGCAGTTCCATCTTTTTGCATATTGGAGTTATTTCTGTTCACTCTCAGTCAGTCAGCTCTTAGCAGCAACAGGAGCAGCAGACAAAGTCAAGTTGCATCAGGTTCAACATATCGTATGCTCTCTGCAGCATGTCATCAAACTCTCTCTACTGTCTTCAAGTCATCTCTGTCATCCAGAACTAAAAAAACCAAAAAAAAACACAAAAGCATGCCTGAAAAGCATCTGAATAAATAGGTTAACCTGAGTTGTTGCTGTCACATTCAGTATGCAAGACTCCATTCTCATATCTCTGGTCATGTGCCTTCATTGGGGAAATGGGAAGATGAGCAGAAGAGACAAGTAAAGCACGTGAGCGGCCATGTTGGCTAAATGGAGAGCACTTTAAAGTTAGCTCTGCCCATGCTTTTGTTGTTTAAAATGTTAAGGCAGGGTGGGGCTGCATGTTGAAAGCAGCTGACGCCAACAGAGTCAGACTACAAACTATCAAGCAGCATGGACAACATCTCTCAAAGAGTTCTCTGAGAGCCTGTGAGATGTTTACAGGTTTCTTCCGTGGCCACACACATGCTTTTAATGTTGGCACTGGGAATAGTTGCAGTTGTAGGCGTCAGGGGCCACGTGGTAGACCAGGAAGTATCGGGCATGTCACTATATCTGGAGCTTGCGTGTACAGGATCTGGGTCTGTTGAAGGTGACGTTGCTGTCTGGTCTGTGATGGCCATGTTTTAAAGTAGGAAAGATAAAGAAGTTCAGCGTGTGGGGGAGAGTTAGCATGAAGGTTGGTGGCTCTGGGATGCTACAGCTACTTGTCCATGCTGCCATGGTGTTGTGGGACTAACTGGACATAACACCAGTGAAGGGAGGTTCCCACTTGAACACCCCAGAGATGTCCTGGCTCTTGCTGCCCATCAGTAGGGATGAGTTTAGGGGGCCACTAGTTGGGTTGGCTGGATGGTAACGACGTTGTCACAACCTGGTTAGTTCCAATGAATGTAGCTTAGCCTAATGCTCACTAAGTAGTTTTGATGCAGAAACAAAGCCAAGCTGACTGTTTCATAGCAATAACCACAAGCTACTTAATTTGGCACATCTGAAACGTATTTAAAGTGGAATACTTCCCACCAATCTTTATTCATAAACAGACTTAAGTTCTTGAATATTGCTGGAGTAGCTTAGTGTCTGGATATTCTGAAGCTCATGGCCGTTGAGCAAACTGTCATATTCAAAGATTCAGAAGAGAGAACTTGTTGTTGTTTGTTACACTTCAACGCAGCCTTTAGGTCTGCTAGGTAGTCTTATCATCATTATCAGTAGCCTAAAATCACACGGACACAAACACAAACTGCCTCTATAATAGGCTCTGTCAGGTCGTCCAGATGGCTCGTCTGACCTTCCACTAACAGGCAATTTATCAAGACTTGTACTTGTTTTCTTGTTAGTTTGTATTTTTGGGCCAAAAAGTGACTGAGAAAGACGGACATGAGAGTAAGAGATGACAATTAATCACAGAGCCCACTAACCCTTCACTGTCTGCACCATGATACTCTGTGACTGACGGCACGAGGCTGCCAGCCTGGACGTGTGAGGACCGACTTTTACTGACAACAAACACCATCAGCAGTTTAACTTTCTGCTCTTTGTGATTAACTTCAAATCTTGTGTCTTTGCATGGATTCAATCAGTTTCTTCTGAGTGGTAAGATCTTATTACAGGGTCAATGTCTGCTTGAAATACTTTTTAATTGGTAGGTCTTAGCATTCTTCTGCCCATATTCCTGTGTACAGTTACCATGGTTACAGTGCTGACCTGTTCACAGTCACCATGGTAGTGTCTGGTTGAGGGTCCATGCTCTAGCTTTTTTTGAACAGATCTGCTCTTCTGCGTTAGCAACTAGCCACAGATATAAAATGTCCGATGTATCCTCGGGCAAGACACTTAACCCCAAATTGTTCAGCTACATTGGAGGGGTTTTGAATGGAATTAGTTAATACTGATGGACACTTTACATAGCAGCCTCTGGCCTCAGTGTGTCAATGGTAGGTGTGAGTCCATTAATCATTTATCAAACTATTATTGGATACAAAGCCAAGTCGTTTCCCATGGATCAACACGTCTCAAGACTGTCTTTTCCAAAAAGTTATTGTTGTAATAAGAGTAACGTGTAACAGGGCTATAGGTCTATAACAAAAGCAGCTTTTTCACTCATTTCACTCGAAGGAAACCACTCACCAACAATGTTTTCAACAAGGTAGAGTCTTGACTAACACCTCATTATCAGCCCTAACACACAGCTTTGCTCTGTGAGTCTCTGTAAGGCTGCCAGAGTGTTGCAGAAAATTGTCTGCCGCTGACATAACTGGCAGTCTGAATATGTGGAAAGCTTCAGCTGATACTTCCTGGATTTAAGGTGCTAGTCCCATATTTCACCCTGTCTTTGTTCACTGTGAGCAAACTTTGGAGGACCGATGTGAGCCAACAGAACAAAGTGCTGTATGTGTGAGACATTATTTTATTTTTTTTTTTAAATCTTTGGCTTTAAACTCGGAGACTTCTGAGAAAGCGATTCTGAAGGCAACTGATTCTCTCCGAGGACAATCTCAATGCAAAAAAAAAACACTCAACTGTTCAATGTTCATGTAAGAATGACTAATAAACTTAGTATGTAAGGAAAGGTGCCATATGTACCTTTGAGAAGTCGAAACAATATCTCGGCTAGGGCTCCAAAATGGCTAACACTGGCCCTGCAATGGGCTAACGTTAGACGGGTTGTTTAACAATGTCCGGTCACATCTGACTTTGTTGTAAAAAGGACAAGAATCATAACTTCCACCGAAAGGTGAGTGGTAAATGTGTGATCATTTATGCACTTGAAAAGACCCCTAATGCTGCCGATTTATAATAAAAACAAAGCCCAAGAACGTGATGACACTCTAACCCCCAGTCCCCACATACTCTGTGCGGGAAATTTACCATACGCACTGTGCAGTTCCTTGTCTGACTACCTGTCCGAGTTGTCATATTCTGTCCAGCTTGATGCCTGCCTGCAGCGTACTCTGTTGAAAAATATACTCGCAGCGTTGGGGTGCTGCTGGCACGCTCTGGAAACGGACTGTGGCACTCACTGTTGAAACCCATCGATGGACTAGAGCGGCAACGAACTATGGCGCTGATGGACCGCAGTGCACACAGAGTATGTGGAAATTGGGGGTTACAACCCCAAGTGGTTTTACTGTTTCAGTTCCCCTCAGGGATTATTTAGTACTCTATCTATCTTTATATATTTCTCACATCAACAATCACATTTTGCAATCACAGCCCCCCTCTCAAAACCAGCCCATTGATATTCCATGTGACCGAGTCGTTTGGCAGAACACCTTAGTTAAGCTCGTTTTATAAAAACAGGCTCTTACATAGAGCCTTTTAATTTCCTTTGCTCTAAACAAAAAGCTTATTGCATTAGAAACACTTGTGAGAGATCGGGGCCCTCCAGGTCAGAGCACTCTGCGATGGGAAGTGTGAATACAAAGACGCAAATCAAGTTAGGA
Organism: Labrus mixtus; assembly: GCF_963584025.1. Classification (NCBI taxonomy): domain Eukaryota; kingdom Metazoa; phylum Chordata; class Actinopteri; order Labriformes; family Labridae; genus Labrus; species Labrus mixtus. Next base: position 18,377,846 of record NC_083624.1, read on the forward strand.
TGCACTCAGTGCTCGTTTGCTGACAGCGTGAAATGGAAGCGCGGTGCAATAAGATCTGTGCGAGGAGTCTGCTGAAGGTGAGCTGTGGGAGAAGCATAATGAGCATAAGATCCACATGTGATTGACTAAGAGGCTGCTAATTTGATTTCAGCCCCCTTGATGAGTAAGTCAGCACTCAGATGGGGGCAGGCGAGAGAAAAAAAGAAAGTGTGAGGAAAAGCAGGGGTCACTCGCTTTCAAATCAGCTGCCACTTCAAAGCAGAGACACAGTGCTGAGAGCCAGCAAGACACAACAAAAAGTTTTCCTCTCGGAGTTCTTTCCCTTGACTTTTCTGTGCAGAGCGTAATTAATTAAAGCGCATCAAGCCGATATGACAGGCAGTCTATCACGTCCTGTTTTCATTTGCAGCCTCGTACGATGGTGACGAACGCCAGATGAAAGGTGGGACCACGCTGAGCGGGTTGCAGAAGCAGGAGGCAGGTTTCATATTTAACTTTCACCGTAAGAGGCCTGCAGAGCAAAAAAACAAACCCGACCGAAACCGACTGTAAAAATGTTATTTCAATTTGCAGACACCATCTTGTAATTTATCAGAATCTGTCACAAGTATATTGAATTCTGCACAAATAAGAATCTGTTTGGTACATTATGAGTGAGGGACAGTCACATTCTGTGTCTTTTCTAACGACTTGGCAGGTTTGTATGTTTCTACTGATGGATCCAAAATGTCATATAAACATTTTACAGCAAGGCCAGGACACTTTTAGTTTGTTCCTTCATTTTAATCCATCATTCAAACATTTATTTTTGTACTCCAGTTTATGAAGTTTGTTCATTGCAGCTTTGACATTTGTGCAATTCTTAAGTCAATGTTAAAAGGATATTGCATTTTTTTTGCAGACTGCTGGAGTGCTATAACAAGGTGGTAAATGGTGAAACATAACTGTGCACCATGCACGCATTTCTGATGCTAAGAAGGAGGAGCTGTTCTGCAGTAAGTCACAACTGGATATTTAAGGGGAACTATAGTTTTAGTCTACCTTTGCTTCAAAGTCTATAATGTGTCCATATGTTAAGAGCAAACTGTGCTTTTGTTCATGGTCCCTAATTTAAGGTATCTGTTTATTTGACTCATTTTGGGGTCTGGTTCACAAACAGGACCAACAGGTTTTCGCACATGTCTACAGTAGATTGTGCAAGGAGGAGGCTTTGACATTGTAAAGTCTTCAATGTAATCCTTGGTGGCGAATGCTCCCAAACAAACAAGGTCCACTAGAAGACTTTTTTTGCAACCTGCAGGCTCAGATTATTTTGTTTAACAAATTACAGACGTGGTCCCTTACAAAGACATACCTTTTTTTGTTAAAGGGAAGATGTTTTTTTTTTTTATCACTTCCTTCAAAGCAACCAGACTCTATAAGAATAACTGTGATGTTACACTGCAGAACACTGAGGTTTCTTGTCTCCTGCCATCTATATAGTGCAATTGTGAGGGCATAAGAAAGTAGATGCACTGTGCACAGCGCGGTCAGTCCTTATAACTTGCCGCAGGTGATGGCAGGAAACCTCAGCTTGACAGAAAATAAATGGATTCTACACAGAAGAAGTTCGAATGCTCCCTCTTTTTATTTAGTCTTCGAATCGGGCCTAGAATCGTCTGGTGTGTAGCCGGCCTGGTCTACATGGAAAGACTAGTTTGCACTTCATTTATTACAACAGTAAACATTTTAACGATTGTCCTGGTCAGCGAGATATTAATTTGGTCCCATTCAGAGTAAAATAGAAAACATAACGTTTGGTAAGCTTTAAGGCGTGGCTACCTGGGGTTGACAATGTTGTTACCCAGGATAAAGATGTAACAAAGGCTATCCACCCACTCGCCCACATGTAGTCACTTCTGGTCCTAATAATACGTCATTGTCTGCGGTTCTAGGTCATCCTTGTTTGTTTATATCGTTGCACATATGCTTTTTGTGTTCACCATTGTGTGGCAGCTAGTAGCGAGGTTCAGTGTAACAGAGACATGAAAGCTGATAAGTGAAAGCCAGTGAAGCGCAGAAAACCTTCCAAACAATCATTAATAATAGACAGTTGCACTGTCTCCTGGGCTCTACACTGCGGGAGGTACTTAGTGTAGTGAAACCAACCATCTGTGGCCCAAACAAAAACCCTCTGAAGCTCTGATCTCTAACCCCCACCCCTCATCCCCAGCACCACCACCACCCTCCCAAGACCCCAATACTTAGGGGACTTTGCAGCTATTTAATGTTTAATGCCCTCTAAAGCCAAAAGAATGCTAATTTCTGTGGCCTGCTACCAATTTTCCTCCTTTTCACTCTCACCCCAAAATTACAAATCTGTTGTCTCCACGGCCCTATTTATCCCCAATGTTCCAGCTGGGGACAATTATGCACAGGAAGCTCACGGGGGGATGCATTTTGGAAGCAGCCAGGAAGCGAGCGGCGGATCCATCCTTCAAGGAGGGCGAAGAACTGTAGACCACGGGGGGGTGCACTCTGGCCACAGGGTCCTTCTGGGGTCTCTTCACTGAACCTTCCCCCTCAAACAGTCCCTGCCACCACCACAGCCTGTGAAGTTTAGCCAAAACAAGACATGGAGGCGGGTGGGGGGATTTGGAGGAGGGATGAAAGAAGTAGAGGGGTAAATGAGAGGCCACTCGCTCTGGCCCTTCGCTTGTTTACTCTCTGTCCTCGCCCCCTACTGCGCACAGCACCTGAGTGTTCCAGCAACCCAAGCCATCACATTTCTGGACAGCAAAAATGTCTTTCTTTTACTCAAGCTCTCATCTCTGAAAGGGTGAAGCTACAATGACCCTTCAGGCAGAATCTAACATTCTTTGCGCTGCAGGAACTGGGGGAAAAAAACGTCTTCACCTAATGGAAATGAGGACGGTTGGCTTTATTCTCAAAGTCTGTCTAATGTTCTTCTTTAAAAATAGTTTTTCAACAAATAGATGTGCAATTATCAGCACTTGGTTTCCAAGGATAAGAGGTATTGGAAATTATCTCTAGAAACTTTGCTTTCATGTTTTGCTATTCCATTATTTCCCTTTTGTCAGGATTTGAACACAAAGCAGCCACAGTAACCATCCATGACTGATAAATATTTCCCCCACAACAGGCAGTGTGCTGAATATTTGTGTCTAGTATCCTTGTGCACCCAGGTGCATTGTGGGAGGGCTGACTGATAAACATCCTCTCAAGGGACGCAGGTCTCGATGGCATTTATCTAAGGGGACTCTTTGTTCTTGAAATGTCCCTGCTCTTTTAATAATTCAACAGGCAGTCTTTTCTTCTCTTTACTTCCTCCTGACACGATGCCAACGTTTACCACCTCAGGGTTAAATATCTGCTGCCTTCACACCCCCACAGACCGGCTGCATGAAGAGTCCCACAAAGCTGTCTGTTTGTTACTGTATGTTCACTGTGCATGCTGCAGCTCATGTTTGGTACTCATGTATATGATCATGCTGGTGACACATTGTGTTTCTGTGAATGTGTTCACATTATGGACTGCCAATGAATATTTCTCTGTTTACAATGTTTAAAGGAGCAATATGTAACTCGGACACCTAGCATTTAAAACGGGTACTGCAGTCCAAATTCTAAACATTGTAGAGAGCTGTACCCCCCCTCCTCTCTAGAGTCGATGGACATGCAGGTTGGACACTGAAGCTTCAGTGTTTATCCAGCTCTGCATCGGTCTGTAAACCTTTCTGTGTTCTAACCTCTCTCCATTTTTCAAAAGCATCTCCAACATTGATCCTAGTTTGAGCACGTTTCTGCTCGTGGAGCTTATTAGAAACATGCAGAGGCTTTTTAGGTCGGGTACAATCACTTCTATCTGAACCAGTTCTCTTGACCGCTTCCATCGCTGCAACACCTGTTGGTTTGACCTGATAACTGCTCTCATATCTGGCAAACCGAGGGGCGTCCAAAACAAGCCGTGTGGGGGTGCCTTAAAAGCGCCTACCTTCTCTGGTCCAAACAAATCCAGAGCATTCAGGACCAGAATCTAAAGTTAGAAGGAGGCTGGAGCCCGCCTCCAGTGGACACTTGAGGAACTGCAGTTCTAGCTTCATGTCTTAGTCCCAGAGGTTGCTGCATGAGAACAGTGTACCAATGCTGCATGCTATGTAAAATAATATGTTTTAAATGTGAAGTGTATTTTTACAATGGAAAAGAAAATGAAAGAAAAATAACATGTTGATTAAAAATGTAGTAAATAAATGATCAAAATGTCTTTGAGAAGATGAATAATGGGTACAGCCATAATTGGTGGGTTTTCATGTCAGTGAATCTGTCATTGTCATTGGTCCACCACACATGATCTGTTATTGCAGACATCATATGAGGGTCATACACACCATCAGTTTCTCACCTCCACCGCACATTTCCCCTGAGATAAGAGAGCATTGTTTCAAAGTCATTTGTGGAGGTATCACATTGAGCTTCAGCTCCACAAACACACACACACCTTTTTTTTTTTATTTGGCCTCAGTGAATGACCCAGGTGGGATTTGAGCAGAGAGCACACCTGTCCCAGGGCAGAGGACAAGACAAGAGCGATCACCCTCTATCTGTCATCCCCCCCAAGGACACAATATGTGCGTGTGTGTGTGTGTGTGTGTGTGTCGGTGTGTGTGTGTCCTCCAGAGTAATCAGGCTGTATGTTCAAAAGGATATGGGCTCTCAGGGGTCAGAGGGGCCTACCTGACGACTGCGTCTATCATCAGCAGAGAAGTGGAGAGGAAAAGTCGTATGAAACCATCTCACATGTTGCTCAAAATCAATCAGGGAGTCGGCCGCAGCCGCAGACCAAAATGGAGACTGATTGTTTGGTTTTGTTGTGCAGCTGTGTGTCATTGCTTGTATGCCTTTTGATTTGTTTTGCCAGGAGATTGATATCTGAAAGCACTTTTCTCGTCCTGTGTTGTGGGAAACGTGATGTGGGTCAAAGTTTAACTTTTCAGTTTCAAAGCTCCATCAATTCATGCTTTCTCAGACTCACAGCATATATTTAAAAAAGCTACGATGCTGCATCTTGGGATGGATTACTGACTGCAGACTTATTTCTTTTGCAGACCTAGTTTGTGAATGCATTTTTTTTACAATAGCATCCAGGTACAGCTTTTCTCAAGAAAAATACAAACAGCTTCTACATAATGGCCTCAGAGGAGATGAAAACAAAGAATTGCCAAGCAACACTTAGGGACGAAATCTGAAGTTTAAAGGAGCCTCTTTACAACTAATCCCGATGTGTGCCCTTGTGACACGGTGACTTTGATGATGGAGACCCTCTTGAGGAGTTCAATCAGTAAATTAGCGTTCCTCTGATGTGACCTCCTCTACAGGCTGAGCCTCTTCACAGAGGCCTCCCAAATTACCAGCTGTGTAATCTCATTTAGCAGCACCTGGGCCACGGCAGGACCCAAATGAAGTCATTATAGGTTTCTGTTTACAGCCGAGCATGCATGCAAATGGAGTTGAATCAGAAACACCCCCAAAAAAAGAAGTTTCAGTTGGAGCTTGCTAATTCATCCAGGTGCTGTGAACATGACTGTTCAATTCATGATCTGTTAACTTAATGATTTGGATAAATCGCATTTGGCATTGTTTGATTTCAGATTTATTAAACAGCTTTACCCAACAGGCAGCGCTAGTTACTACCCCTCCTTTCTAATATCAGGCTTACTCCCTTCCTGTTTTCTAAATGCGATGCTAGCTTACAAGCCCCTTACTCAAAATGTAATACAAGGCATATATGACCAATGACAGGCCAGAGATCACCATGAGCTTGTTGTTAGGGAGAAGACAACTAATATATCCTAAACTACAGTATGATGTTTTCCTGTGAGCATTGCTGCAGAAGTTTACTGAACAGAAATTGCACCAATGCTACAGTCAACAAATGTAATAAAAGGTCATAGGTCAGGTAATAGTGCAACATTTAATTTCAAAGCCATACAGGTTCAGACTCGATGACTGATCATTTTACAAATACAGTACGTTAAATTATTAAAAATCATTTTAGGTAATCTGCTGTTAGGGAGAGTAGTGGGTCATGAGGAAAGTTCATTTTTAATTGGCCGACTCTGAATACATCGTCTTGACCGCCTCGTGATTTCCCGAAGGTTACAACAATTCCTTGGTCTTTAATCCTCAGTCATGATCCCTGTTCGGACTGCGTAAAGCTCAGCTGGCATCATGTCTTTGTACATTCATATTTATTCCACGGCGGCATTATGTTGGTGTCCCAGTCTGTGAATACAAATTGCGCCATAGCGGGAACTCAACATATACACAGAGTCTGACATGCACGCTCACACAGCACTGCGCTCCCCTGAAACCGTCTCGCCTCTTTGACGCCTCTGTTACTACCTCTGAAGACGGTACAGAGTAAGGATCACTTCGTCCCGCCATTTCTCCTCCGCTACATTCAGATTGAAAGCGAAACGTCACAGGGGCGTAAATATGGCGGCTTGAAACGGCAGTCTGAATAAGGCTAAAGACTATTTGAACAAGCTGTAGGGCATTTACAACACGTTTGTTTGTTTTCATTGACTACAGCAGTTTATAAGTAAAGGAGTGCTTTTAATAAGATGGATGTGATGTTGACACCTCAAATTTGTTCAGATAGTTTCCAATTGATGAAATACCAAAGGTGTCCAACCTAACTCAGAAGAAAGAAAGTGATTCTATTTGTTGACCCTATTGCAGTTCAATCCGTCTCCAAGGAATGTAGTGTATGAATTTTGATATGTTGGTTTTAATTGTGTCTGTACATTCAGGAGGGCAATCGTGACAATGCTGTGCACGCAGAGATTTCCTAACCGGTGCCTGGATGGATCATTTTTACTCTTATTAAATGTAAGAAAGATGCAAAAGGTAATTACAAATTTTAAAGAAAATGATGTTAGACAAGAACAACCACTCTGACCATATAGCCACAGTTCATGATGCCAAAAAAGGAGTCAACATGCATTCTCTCCAAAACGTCCAATTATTGCCCCATAAAAATAAAAAAACTTCCAAAAATTCAAACCTTTGCATCTGGGAAATAATCACCTGCTTCCTGCTGAATTTTTCATGTGCTGTGTAGAAATCTAGACCAAAGCTCATTTCTCACAGGTCATAAGAATCCTGCAGATGGACTACACCACAGCCAGCTCACCACTGTATTGTTGTCTGTCGGGGTAAAATTAGTCCTGCGGCTCCTGTCAGCGCTATTCATCCCGATGGCTCATCCGTCACCGAGAGCTAACGCTAACAGCAGGCAGGTCACCATGCCGATCGTCCTCTAAAGAACAGAGAAGGCTGCACTCGGTCATTAAAGTGATAGATTTGCTCTCTCCACCTCTTTCTGCTTTATTCTCTTCTCTTTTTTTTTTTACACCCTCATCTGTCAATCTGTGGCACTCGGCAAAGACTGACAGATTTCTTCTCCGTTTCCATTTCTCTTTTTTCTCACTGCCTTCCAGCACCAGACACCCCCTTTGCTTTTCCCTTTCTTGTCACTCTTCCTTTGACTACAGCGCTGTTGGTGCCTTGTTTACGAGCTGGAGAGGCAGACAGCCAGTGGCATCACATCCTAATTATCTATCAACTGAATGAAGGCATTTATCATATGTAAAATTAAAGCAAACAAAGGAGGACTTATCAGTGTCCCCTGGGAGCCAAAGGTGACATCATTAGCCGGCGTTCAGAGGCCGAGCCCGGTCAGGGAGGTAGAGGAGGAGGAGCGGGGCTGTAAGGGGCGTCTCTGAGTGGACCGAGTCATTAAACTGGGCCTCCATTCATTATGAATGAGCTGTAAGGCTGTCTGTTCCAGCCTGTAATCCCAGCCTCGCTTTGAAGTGAAAGAAAAGAGAAAGAGAGAGAGAACAGACACAGAGGGAGCCCGAGAGACAGCTGAGGAAAGACAAAGTGAGGAAAGAGAGGAAAATGAGCCTGAGCAAGAAACACGTTCTTCTTCCACACCTCCTGTTGTACCGCTGCCGTCTTTCTTCTTCACTCCCCTTTGTTAAGCCTTTGCTCTTTGTGTGCCTTGTTCTTTCCATCTTCTTTTCCCTCTTCCTTTTGTAGCGAAGACAGCAGCAGAACTGTAAAGAAGGCGACTCAGTCAGCTGGTTGGATGGTCAACCACTTCAAAGTGTGAAAACTAGTGTGCGCACATCCAGGCAACACGTATACAGGTGCAGGACAAGAAATGTACTGCAGGGAAAAAAGAGCAAGCTCCACAGACTGTTCGGCTCCCAATGGCATTTTTAATTAGACAGGGCAACGTTTGGATCTACAAGATCTTTCTCAGGCCACTTCAAAGGGAAAGTTCTCCTCAAATGCTTCATGATGTGTTACAATTTTCACATTCAACAAAGGGTGCATTTTAAGACGTTGGTTGTTTCCCCCACTTTACGTTCAGCATTTCAAGCAGGTCACAAAACGTTCACGATTGAGTCTGAGCATCATGTGGAGATGCATAGCGTTGACTGTAGCCAAATGCTAACCCATGATAAATTCTGATGTTATGCGGGTGTATTGTTCACCATGTTCACTATGACAGTTTCGCATTTCAGCATGCTTTGCCCAGAAACATCCAGAGTCAATCAAACCAAACCAGAACAGTAAAATCCAGTCAGAGGACAGGGTCTTTGCAGACACAGTCACCACCACACATGTATGGAGGCCCAGAAGGGATGATGGAGCAGCTTTACTTTAGGAGAAGTCTATATTTTATTTTATAGGAAAAAGCTGCTTACTCAGCATCTGAAATGCGAGATCTCAGTTGGCACATTTTTTTTTTTAAATGACAGGTTTGGCAAAACTCAATTATGTAGATATTTTCTTAATCCCATAGAAATAATTTGTGATTAAAGATAATTATTGTGTCTTGTTACATGTAATCTGCAAACATGTGATGCAAAAATGTCTCCAAATAATCTTTCATTCTTTAGTACCATTGTCTTGTGGTATTCCCCTCTCTTCCCCTCTGTTTTCTCTCTCTTCTCTCTCTTTGTTCCCGTCTTTGTTCTCTTTTTTCCATCTCTCATCGTATAGGAGCAAAGAAAAGGCGTGCACTATACGAAAGAATCTCCTGAGTGTTTGAAAGCAGCACTAGCTGTGAATTATGGGCACATTGGCTCAGTTTAGGACTGTTTAGTGGGCAGAGTGAATAAGGCTGATGTACAGTAAATAAGACAAATGGAGCAATCACCGGCATCCACCGGCTCGGGGAGAAAATGCTCCAAAAGTGAGTTTGCGTCTCATAAAGCCTCCCACAGTGCTCGCTCACAATGCGTTCCAAGTGTCTTTGTGTTTCTCTGAGGTGCCTGGGTGTGTGTGTGTGTGTAGTAGCTGCAGCAAAGGGACGCCATTTCTATCACTGTACCGCGTCCCACTGCACTCTGTGACAGTTTATCCTCCTCAATTACTTTAGCTGTGGTGCAGAGACACGAGTGCTCGTAACAAACCAATTCTCTCCACCAACAGAGACGTCACACACAGACAACAAAGCAGCCAGAATCAATTGTTTGTGTTGCACATTTGTCATTTTAATGAGCACATGAAAGGGTAGACGTCATCCAACAGAAGGCCTCTATTACTATATACGGGTACACTCACAGACATACAAGTAAAACACACTCATGCACACCTCCACCAAATATAAAACCATGCAGCTCATTAGGGAATAACCTTCTGACCTAGTGTTTGTTTCTGCTCCTCTCAGTTTAATTAACGCGTTGCCTGGAACGACCAAACCTGAGATTCACCGCTGGAAACATTAAGCAAATGCAATATATGTTGTGCTTTTGCTCCAGTGCAGCACATTTTATTACAAACCCCATTCCTCAGTTTATCATATTTTAACGGATTCTTCAACTTTTGGATGAATCATGCGCTTAATCTACTCGTTCACACTGCATGATGAAGTGTTATCGTGCAGGATCCTGAACCCCCCCCCCCCCCCCCCGTTTAAAACATTCAGTGTGAAGCCCTTTGAGCGGTGTGAGACTAGAAAGGTGTTTTATGAATGTAGTCCATCACCAAAAAGAGCAAACAGTTCTTCCTTTATGTCGCTCTATTTTCTTTCCTCTCCTCTCTGTATGGTTTGGTTTCTGCTGAAGCAAGCAGATAAAAAAAAAAAACAGAGAACAGATGAACACAGAGAAGATGACAGTTTTCAGAGGCAAACAGACGCAGGAGCATACAGGTCTATTTGCCTTAATGAACCCACGCAGCACTTTGGTTCCGAACATGCAATTACTCTCACTTTCCTGCGTGCATTTACGCTTTCCTGCATGTGCCTTGACTTTGCATCACACACAGCAGTTAGCTCCTTTCTGTCTATTAGTTAGCGTAACACTTGACCTCTTCTCCCCGCATAGTGATGACAAAACATGATTTATGAGCTGTGGCATGCAGTGTAGAGTGTTTACTATCAGGAGGCCAATTATTGCAAACATGAAACTTGGTGCTGCGGATGATGCTGGCATGCGCTCATATCTGACATTTTGACATGCTTACAGAGCGTTCGTTATTCAGCCTCAGACTGGCTGTGATAAACAGATCGAGGTTAGCGCAGCTTCTTCACACTTAGTGTAATCCATCCTGCTTGCAGTGACATGTGAGTGGGTTGTGTTACCTTTGTTCATTTGATGCACGGTCTATTTTCACACACAGTAGCCAGAAGTGCTTACTCTGTTTATAATTTGACCCAGAGTGACCTTTTCTTACCTCCCAGCTTTAAAAGGCCTTCTTACCTTTGGGATTCGATTCTGTACTCTGTAAATACAAATACATTGCAGCATGTTTCTTTGCATACAACTGGAGAATTTCCTGGGCCGATATGGGGATTAGATCTGTGTTTTCCAGTTGTTGTGATATGTCGATTGCGTTCCATAATATCTGAGATAAATATTCTACAGTGGTTGAAGCTCTCCTCCTTAAAAGGCAAGGCTATGGTGCAACGTTGGGATTTGGTTTTTAACTCTGGTTTGGTATCTTTTAGTCCAGTCTTTTAGTTTTTTCTAGTATCCATTATCATGAGTTAAAAATGTTTGAATCTATAGAAATAAATACTTCAACAAAGTGAATGAAGAGTGTTCTCGAGGGTTCACAATCTTGTGTTTTCCTCTGAAGAAGAGTTGGTGAATGAGGCCAAATGTCATGACTTTATTCAACGGTTGGTTGGTTAATATGTTGTAACTTGACTTGTGTAGAGTTTGTCTCGGTATATCTTTGAGGAAGATGTAAGTATTCCTCATCTTTTCCCTGTCATCATGGCTTTGCATTTTCAGCTTTATCGCTGATAACTGAGGAAAATGTCCTCGACTGAACATCTCCTGTAGAGACATGTGGGTTTGTTGTTGTGTCTGATAACAATGTAAGAATCACAATGTCATTGAAGACTGACAGCATTGTGACCTTGAATGATTTTTGCTGTTTTGTGGGATTTTTACGATATGATACACTTCATGGTTCCCTTGGGGAAATTTGTCTTGGACTCAAAGTGCTGCCAAACATTCAGCTGCTTCCACTAGAATAAACCAAGAAAAAAAAACAATAGTAAACACGTCCACATGTAAACAGAAAGGCACATACCAATGCAAGACAACGCACATATATTGCACAAGATCTGCAAACAAACAGCATGAGAGATACGATAACACAGTTAAGAAAATGTAAAAAAAAAAAAACATATAGGACCACCACAACGCTATTGCCCTACCTCGCACAGCCTAAGCAGCATGTGAGTCCGGGTCACGAGCAGGGCAGCACCACCAGTGTAACATTTCAAACTATCATTCTCCTTTCAAAGTTTGTCTAACCACTGTACTGTTTTTTGTAGCTCAAGTTTATTCCCCATAAAATCCGAGTTACTGATGTAAGCTGCCAGCATGCAGGGACCCACAGACTGAGGCTGTGATGCATTTTGGTTGAGCTCACATCTTTTGTAAATGGCAGCATTACAAAACCATTACAGCCTTTCTACTCAGAATGCATTTAGGCAAAGAACTGCATGAGCTGCATTTTAGCAGTGATTAAAGACCAAAACACAATAACAGTTGTTAAGCACGTGAAGAGAAATAAAGTAAATTGCAGCACTGGATGATTTGATTTCTTTCATTTGCCTCATGCTTAAAGCAAAGTAAATATCCGGTAACTTTTCTACGTCTGGCCTTTGTCGATACACATGTGTATGTTTGTGTGTTTTTCTGTATGATAACATCCCTGACCTTTGTTTCCAGTCAGCTTCATGCTTACGTCTTACACTCCTTTTCTTGTTCAGTAAATCAATCCCACACTCAAAATCCGGCAAGCGAGTCCAACCGTTCCCAAGGTATGGTGAACTCATTCACTCTGGGAGGGATAGTGTTTCCTGCGATCGTGCTCAGTGATCTCCAAACCCGTCTTTGAAAGGTTTCCCTGCGACAGATCTCCTTCCATCAGATGTAGAGATTACCCATTTCCTGGTTCAAGCTTCTTCTTGGCACCAACAACAAGTGGCAGTAAGGACCAGCTGTGCAGGACTAGATCACTGACGTCTGTCTGTTCATCATGATTGTGTGGCTTTCATTTCCAATATGCTCATATACTGTTGTGTCTAAAAGGATGTTTGTCACGTATCCTCACCAGTGTTATAGGAGGAAATGGACTAGTGCCATCTAAAGTTACAGCAAGACGTCTACTGTTACTGTTTAACTATGTTCGACTCATTGGAAGGTTTTGAATCGTGGCCTGAGATCTCCTCTGACCCTGTCACTGCCGTTGACTGCCAAAGCAATTTCAGCAAGGGCACCGCTCAACAAATCATCATTCTTCTCATTCAAACACACTGAAACACACGCGGATGTATTTATTTTGTCTCAGAAGCTAACGTGTAATTGGAAGGGCACTGGGGTGGTGATGCTCAATTAGCCTGGTTGGTGTGTTTGTGTCGGGGTGAATTGAGTGAACGGCCTCTGTGACCGGACCTCATCAGCTGAGAGAGAAGCCGTACAGAATCAGAGACCGCAATGTCAGACCCCAACGTCGATTCTGTCACCTTTCTCCCACCACATTACGGAGCTGTAATCGGACCCACCAATGGGATCAGTCTGCATGGGTTACCCAGGAATAGAGCAAGTTTAGTAGACGTAAATAAATAAGCAAAAGTGATTGTCTAATGTTCTCTAGATGCTGTAGAAAGTTGTAAAAAAAAACTTGATTTGCATAGAAACTAATGTTGAATAAGATGAATGATCTGGTGCTTCTGTCTTGTTTTGTCCTGTCCATAGTTTCTTACTGAATTGTGATATTTGTGTTCTTGATAAACTCTTGATTAAGTGTGTGTTCTGTTCGGTCTCCTGTGTAATCACTGATATTGATGAATTCAAAAAGCATGTCTAAGGGCAGACAATAGCTTTGGATATAAATGCTGTGTTGTGTGCCATTTATTCACAGGTTAGATCCTTGTCCATCCATACTCACATCCACAAATAAACAATCGAGCAAAGAGAGGGCCAATTAAGGGCTAACCATAGAGGACCCAGAAAAGCACCTTGGTGCACCCCACAGAGCCAATAGTTATTTAAAATGGTGCTTTTTCAGAGGTGCATGGAAAACAAGACATTACAAGGCGGAATATTTAAATACATAAATTCCCTTAAATTTGATTAAGCGTCAAAACCTCCACAAAAAAGTCTGCAGTTTCACCATCCATCAAGGCTTTTCTACTGAAGTGCATTCAACACAAACAAAAAAAGAAGACAGGAACTTGTTGCACCTGATGTTTGAATTGAATCCATCACATTCCCCAGAACCTCTAAGATTATTTGAAAACATAATCTGGGTCACATGAACCCTTGGGCGGCAAATCAATGGGGAATATCATACATTTGGAAAAGAGCACCAGTGACGTAAACTCGTCACTCTTTGAAAGGTTGAGAGATTTTCAACTCCAGTGCTTGGAGTGCCTGCACATAAAAGGGCGGAGAGCTCGGAAAAAATTACTGGGCACTGTGTTTTTTCTCCGGGTGGCCGCTTTCCGCTGCGAACGACCTCTCATTGAAAACAATTAAAAAAACAAATTCAGAAAAAAAAACGCTAGTTTGACACGGGGCCTAAGGAAGCTAAAATCCCTGAATACAAAATCTATGATTACAAAGTTTGAACTAAAATCCTCAGTGGGTCAATTCAACTAAATCAGAGAAGACAACCCTTATTTATTTTATTTAATGAAAGCTAGTAGTCATTAGTTTGCTAATGTACAGCTTCAGCAAGTAAACTATTTGAATTGAGACATTTAAAATGTGTGTGACCTTGTTCTTTCAAGTACATACCTTTACACCCACGTGTGGAACCCCTTGAAAAACACATAATAGCTACAACAACCAATCCTTTCATACGATTAAAACCAACATCAATGGTGAAATATTCTCTATTTCTGCACAAAAGGGGACTTGATATCTGAAAAGAAATGCAAACTGAGATATCTGTCCCTGATAATGGATCCTTCAAGGTCATTTTTTTAGTGAGAGTCATTTGAGACTTTCAGAGTACAGTCACAGGATCCCTACACGGCTCTCCCATCAGTTCAAACCTTCCCCTAGTTCTTCTTCTTCTTCTATTCCTCCTACTTTCCAACAATGGTGGCCAGAGATGAAGCCTTTTACAGTCCAGTCTGCTGGACATTAAATGGGTTGGGATGTTGAATAGTATCTGTCTGAAAGGACGGTTTATATTCAAACGTAGGAAAGGACAGGAGAGGGAAAATGTGTTCCCATCTGGACCTCTGTAGCAGCCATGCTAATGCACACATGGTCAGAGTTAAGTCTCAATATGTCTGGCGGCTGACTGTAAATGGATGGTGTACGGAGCTGTGTCATAAAGGATTACAGTGAAGTACAGGAGTGATGGAGGGAGGCTGTGGGACCTTAGGTGAAGTTCTACAGGCCAAATGGATGGAGGAGGTTGCTTTAAAAATGTAATTTGTCACAGACTACCTGGTTCAAGCTCAGTAATCTGCAATATGATCCAGTACGATGGGATGCCGTCTGACCCGTCCCCTCAGGTTCCTTTAATTCAGGGGAAATTCACTGCAGCACTCTGTATATTGCACAGTTATTAGTGAAGCACCGTCTGTCTCAGGTTTCAAGAATAACACTCACAATTTGGTAGGCACACTTTGACATCATATGATGGGATGCTAATACTAAAGTGAGTGATGGCTGGGTTCCATTTTGCTGCATTGCACTGTAGCCCCTGTGTTCTTCCTGTTGGCTCACAGTGAGGGAGGGTTGAAGTTTGAGAGGCTTGTTACTGAATTCAAACCCAGTACTACACCTACTCACTCTGTTGGAATAACTCTCCAAACAACAGTTTTATTTAGCTTGTTATATCGTGATGCTATTGTGCACCCTCAATGAGAATCAAGGTACTCAGAAGTCAAAGAAGACGACTCGTGTGCTCTAATGACTACAGCTTGTAGTCATTAGTTTGCTACATCTTCAACAAATCAACTATTTGAATTGAGACGTTTAAAATGTGTGTGACCTTGTGCTTTCAAATATATACCTTCACACCCACATGTGCAAACCTTGCATAGCACGTACTAGCTACTGAAAACAATCCTTCCATGTGATTAAGAATCATTATAATATAAACAAATTTGATTAACTGTATGGTTAACAACAACTTTGAAAAAGCCCAAAATGGAGTCTGCCTTCCTTGTGAGTATAATTTTTGTTTGGTTGCTCCATCACTTCAATTTAGAGGGTTATGACAGTACAGTGGTGACAGAGCTGAAGGCAATCTTCTTGTGTAGGAGTGACCTGCTGTGTGAAAGCACTTTGAGTACTCAGAAGACTAGAACAGCAAACAAGTGGCAGGCTCCACGCTGAAAGCCATTTTTCATTTTGGCCTATCGTCCCTGACCACCATCATCATATTATCATATTATCGGACAGTGAAGAGTAGTGAAATGGATGTGAAATCACCAATAATGATCTACATCGACATTCCAGGGGAGCTGTCTTCTTGTTGTTGTGGGGACTTACATTGTACCGCATCTTTCTCCACAGTCATTAATGTCAGGTTAAGAAATGATGGTCATTTCAAGAACTCTCATGAGACCAAAGTAACAGAATCATAAGACAGGTATTATTTGACTTGACTGCATTGATTGATATCAGGTGAACATATGCAAACTGAAATAAAACGGGTTAACAGCTCTCTGGTTAACATTCTCTCGTGTTCCCTTCCACCATGACGTGAGAGCAGAGAGCCCTGCAGTATCCGTCTTGAGTATGTGCAGGTATCATGTGCTATCGCCATGATCGAGCCTTTCCTCCACCATCATACAACATTACATATGTATGAAGAGAGGCTTTTCCAATCACTTTTGTGTGTCTTTTAGATGACTTCCCCGTTATCACAGCGGATTACAACCCCGCTCGTCTTACGACAGCGTGGAATGAATTCAATTCCCCCCGTGCTCGAGATAAATCCTGCCCATTGTAAGCGGCAGTCAGTGTTCCTGGGGTTTTCTCTCATTTACTGTACGCATGCGACTCGTGTTAGGCTGCATTTTGCGGTGCTGCTGAATGATATTAAGAGCGAGTAGAGAAGTCCTACAGGGAATAAAGCACTGTCCCTGTGCATGTACAGTAAAATAACATACACAGTATTAAAGACATCTGCTTTGAAGTGAGGAGAGGATTTGTTATCTCTATTTTTATGCTGTAATACCTTGTGCGTCAATTGGCTGGCTCCACCTCTGAATGAACCGGGGAGCCAGCTAATGTAGACTAACAGCTCAAATAAACCTGCTTTAGTCTATGCGTACATGTAGACAACCGACTGCATCATGAGCGTAAATGTTCACATACTTGCCTATAAACAACACGTGTTACTGGAGAATTCCTCTAGAGGGAGCTGCACATAAATCAGACTGCGTAAAACACCGAAGTAGAGATTTGCATTATTGTAATGTCAACAAACGTGACTTTAAATCTAACTTTAATTCTCAGATCACAGCGGTAGTTGCAACCTTGATCTATTAACTTTACTTCCAAACTTTCCTCCATTGTTAGTGGTCACATCCGCTTTCATCAACATACAACCCTACACTGCTCCTAGTGGTTATATGCATATTGCATCTTGCAGATATGTTACGTTTATTTCTTTGGACAAGCCCAAACAATGCTCCAAAACCACCGATAATACGCAAGGCTGATGTCAAGCATTTGCATAGTTAAAAGCAGAGTTTACTCAGATCTTAAACAATCAACCAAACTGCATCAGAAACATCCCAATGAAATAGGCGAGATACATCAAATCTGTAAGCTCATCACGCTTACCACCTTCACCAACTCTCAAAGTGCAACTGTCCCACAAGTCAGGATCGACTGAAGCTGTGGACTGGTGCCAAGGAGAGCTCTGACAGAGATACACAACTGCCTTTCAATTAACTCTGCACTAAATGTATTTCCATATCTTATATATGAAGTCCTAACATCATGATACCATGGACAGTAAAATAAATCCTTGGCGCTTACAGTGCATAATGTGCAGTGTTTCGACTTAAATTACTGCAAGGGAATTTCTGGAACTTGCTTTGTCATCACAAAATGATTAAAAAAAAAAAAGTATTTAAATCCTGTTGGACCATTCATAAAGCTTTGAGAGAAATGAGTCAAACTTTTCTTTCAAAAAAGACATTTGCCAATTGGAGGAAAATTGTAAATATAATACAATATTCCGATATTGATATTGACATTTTGACAGGTCCAGTGTAACAATCTGTGACTCTTTGTGTTTGAAGGTTTTGCTAACTTCATGCTTAATTTGTTCTACTCTAAAAAAACTTCACAAAACTTGATTTTGAAAGGACAGCACAAAGCCTGAGAAGGTTTTTTTTTTTTCAAGGTCCAGTGTTTGTAGTCTGAGTGTGTGGCACCTTTGTTTTCCTCAGCAGAGCACAGAACAACAGTAAATTACTGATCATGGTCACTGCAGAGAGCTGAAAGAAAACAATGATGATTAAAGCTGACAGGAAGCATGTGGCTGTGCAAGGTGTGTGTGTGTGTGCCTGTGTGTGTGCACTTCAGACTGCATCACTACAGGTTTGTGTGTTTATAAATGCCTGCACACATGAGCACACCTCTCTGTTTGCTTCTGTGTGTTTGCAGATGCCATGTTGTGCGTTAGCCTCTTGTCTGCTGGTGTCTCCACCCTCCATGTGTGTAATCAGCCACTTCATCAAACTGCAAGGTCACGACGGTGCTGAGTGGCTTCACTGGCTGAAGTTTAAGAGTCACTTTAGCGGCTCTGTCACACATCACTGTGGAGAGCAGAGGGGTTTTCTCTGTTTACAGCTACAGGGGTATTGATTTTCTCATAACTGGTAACTCGTAACTGCTGCTCTCAACAGCCTGAGTAATCAGCTGCCACATTTGCTCTGGTAGTCTAATGGTTAGTTCGCACCCCATGTACAGAGGCTACAGTCCTCCAAGCGTTCAGCCAGGGTTTAAATCCTGTGGCTTCTTTCCTGCATGTCGTTCCTCCACTCTCTCTCTCTCGCATTTCTGACTCTATCCACTTTGCGATCTCTAAAAAAAAAAAGAAAAGAAAAAGCACAAAAATAAGCCTTGCTGTTGTAGCCCGCATACTCCTGCTTTGCCACTGACTGGAAGTGTAATGGGCGTGAACCAAATGTCTCCGTTTTTAGAGGATCTGCATATTTCCAGTGTACACAACGACAGAGACGATGTCATTTCCATAAGTTTGCATTATGAAGCACCTGGAACTCCGTTGTCGTGTAAATGATCAGCCAAAATGCAACAAAATTATGTTTTTTTAAGGTTTATTTTGGGGGATTTTGTGCCTTTATTGGAGAGATAGGACTTTGGAAAGAGTCGGAAATCAAGGAGAGAGAGAGAGAGAGAGAGAGAGAGAGAGAGAGTGAGCGAGAGAGAGAGAGAGTATGACAGGTGGGACAGGAGCCACAGGTCAGACCTGAACCCAGGTCAGACCTGAATCCATCCTCATCTATGGAGGACTACAGCCTCCATACTACCCGTGCACTACCCACAACACTACTAGCGCCCCAAGGTTGCTGTTTTTGGCTGAAAACATTGTCCTGTGGAGAGGGCCTTAAATGATCTGGCCGTCCGGCTTGTTTGAACTCAGGTGTTGTATAAAAAAGATAAACAGTGTCCTTTGGGTGATCAAGGCCCAGTCCCATTTCACCCCTTAGCCCTACCCCTCGTTTTGGAGTGCCACCGAACCCCTTAGAACAGAGCTGCAAGGGCTAGTGGTGAAATCCTTGCCCTACGAAATGGGACAACCCGTCCAGAGCATCATACGTCATCAGTAGTTGTCGACTGCAATGACTTAATAACACGCGACGAAGTAACTGGTCTTTCCCGAAAATGCCGACGTTAGCTGCGTTACTGTCCCTTACATGGGCTGTGGGCAACTTCATGAATTTGTCAGCAACATCTCGGAGAAATCGGATGAGGAGAAGACGTCTACGACACCTGGCCGCGGTTTGCACCCCTTGTTATTGCGTCCTGTGCCTTTTTCCACAATGTGTGTCTGGATAACGGGGACATTCTAGAGCCAGATGCTGATGTTGCACAGAACTTCATTGACCCCCAACCTCCCCGTGAGCCACTGGTGAACAATGAAAGCTCTGGGAGTGCTACAAGGGACAGACTGGCTGCCCTGGTCTCCGGCCATGTGCCGGCCCCATAAAGACGATTGCTCTGCTACAGTTTTTAATTAGTTTTTTTATATATGTTGAAAACGTTTGAATCAATTTGTGGAGTTCTCTGCTACAGAGATGTTGTATATAGTTTAACATATTTTGAAAATGTTTGAAACGGTTTATTTGGCATTTTTCATGATAAAACATTTCATGATCAAATATCTGACTGGAAAATTACTTTTAAGTGTGAATCAGGAATTGGTGGTGTGTTTATAAAAGGCTATTTATACTCAGAATCTTTTGGTATCAAATATTGCACTTTATTAGGCCAATTACAGTCAAGTATATTCACAAGATTTAATTCTATAAAAACATATTCATATAAAAAACATTACAGCAAATCATGTGGTCACAGAATAAAAAAAATATATAACATCTAAATAATCTTATTAACAATATGCATTAAGTTCTATTATATTTTTTCAATTAACCGTTCAAACAGGCCTAAAAATCATTCAGTTTTGGCTTCACTCTCCTCATGGCGCTTCTGCTCTTTTGCGCTCTCCTCTATGAGGAGTTCTTCTTCTTTTTTGGGGGGGAATGTGTTGGGGGACTCGGGCTAGCCATGGGAGAGGCAGTAATTGTAACCAATCTTAAAACCTTACCAGGAGAATTGCTGTTGGATCAGCATCACCAAAAGATGCGACCACTACAGGAGGATCCATTGAAGGCCTTGCACCCAAAACCTCATGCATGTCGCCAAAGAACTACCAGGTGGCAGCCGTTACCTCGCCCGCATCCGTTCCTGATCCTGTTCTTGGGGTTTTTAGCTCCTGCAATGAACACAAACATATGCACACATTGTTGTAACTATCACCGTGCAAAAACCTGTCACAAAAACACCCACTGTGATTGTTTATAAGATTATTCATCCATATTTTATGGTCACACACTTAACTATTTACATGTTATCTCCATCATGTGAAAATCAATGGACCCTGCATGTAAATATTGTAGAAACTATCCCACTCATGTGAATACACCTGTGTGTTCCATGATTACATGGTTTACTCATGTATGTTTCAGCATCTTTTGCATCGTTCTGCTTACCTTGTACTTTTTCTTGAGGTTTTCCCACTTCTTTGACACCTGTTGGGGTGTGATCTTGCCCTCAATGGACAGTTATTTGATCAACGTCCTGTATCATAACAAAATACAGAGTTATGTTAGCAGAATCAAACAATATAAACCCAACACAGACGTTTGTATGCAGTTAAACACATTTTAAAACAAATGACTCACTCCCAAAGTGGTCTAGCAGCGCTCTTCGACCTCAGGAAACGTTGCTCATTTGCAGACCGAAACCTTATGAGCCGTCTGGTTTGCTGAGGAGTCCCTGGAATGATGGAAACGATATATCCTTGTAACATTGTTCAGACCGTAACCCTACTATGGTAATGATGGTATTCAACCGATCAAACAAATAGAAAGCATAATGGTGCCGGTAACACAACCGTTCATAACGGTGCTCTGTGGGCTAACGTTAGATACTCTCGGCTCGTCTGTAGCCTACTGCTATTAATGTGGCAGTAATAAATGCAGAAACGTCGTTGCTAGCTTCAGTTACATTTCGGGCGTCATATAACTTCAAACTTGGGGGGTTTTGCCATGGGAATGTATCAAAATACTGAACTGTCATGCACAAACTGAGATGCAACAATGTAACGTTAGTCAGCTGAGCGGAGCTAGCTAGTTAGCGACCGTAGTACATTGGAACATTATTTAACTAAGATGATGTTAATGCTGTCATAATTTTCAGATCTCATAAACGAAGGAAAAACGTACATTTGTGCGTCTCTTTTGCAGTTGTCATTTTGCCGTTGATGATGCGCAGTGCATTCTGGGAAATGACTCTGTTTGGAGTGCGCCTCCGAGGAATCTCATTTTAAAGGGCCAAGTAGCCCTAACACTTCACCCTGTCCCTCCGCTGCAACAAGAATTGGGACACCCTACCCCTACACGTGCACGCGCAAAACGTAGGGGTAGGGCTAAGTGGTAGGGCTAAGGGGTGAAATGGGACTGAGCCCAAAGGTTAAAGGTCAAATGCATCACTAGAGCGTTTACACCACATTGTCTCTCTTTCCTCGGCCACTGTTGTAGCTAACCTGGCCGTCTCCATCTATTTGATTTCATCTGAGGGTTGCAAACAGCTCGTTAGCATTTCTTTCTATTGGCCAAATGGTGAGCATGTACACGTACCCAGAGCTCCATATGATTGGTTACATGTTCATGATGCCGAGTGCCAATGCACACTCCCTCTTTGCATTTTAAGCAATGTGTTTATTGTGCATGATCAGTCATATAATATATTTATGGGTATCTTACATTGACCTCAGTGTGTACTAAAGTTCTAAGGAGCTGTGAGTGAACATTCAAATAAAGAGCCAGCATTTAGTCACTGTTTTCCTTTCAGCTAAACTGAAAATAATGTGATCGTGTCACAGGTGATGTTAATGATCCAGCGTATCAAATGCCTGGAAAGAGAGACCTTTCTCAGAGCCATGGCTGATGATGCCATGAAATGTCCCCCACCACCACCACCACCTTTTTCCAGGCGTGATAATCTCATTGGTGACAAACAGTCTCAAGTGACAGCAGTATTAACAGAGATCCATGACACACTTTAAATCATCACTCAGGTGTTTAAGCAGTGATTTTTCATGGATTATCTTTTGGTGAGGCCGCCTGTACCGAGCCATAACAAAGCAGACAAGGTGATTTTATGCTCCAGGGCAGAGAATGAAATCCACATTACCGTGAACATCGACACACATGGTGTTCATGTAGTGAAAGTGAGGAAGTACAACAATGGTACCATGATGCTGTGAAACCAGCGGAGGTACTTTAAAACCAGAGATTCATAAACTGTGGAATTTAACACCCTTTTATATTAGTGAGATCACTGGAGTCCACTGATCGAATGTCTCCTAGCTCAGGCTGGAGACATGAGGAAACTCTGTTTTATGAATCCAGGACTTCTGAACACGTTAACAAAAACTGGTGTGTTGACTTATGGGAGATTCTCTCTGACTTCAAATCAAACGTACTTAGACAGGTATGTGTAATTAATATAGTCAAAGATGGAGAGATGGAAATATATGGGAAAGTTTGGAAATAAAACGCTAACCACAGTTTATGTTCCTGAACGTCCAACTCTCTGTCACCCCAGGCAGTTTGTGACAACCTGGATGCTGTAATTTCTTTCATCTCCAGGTCACACCCACCAGAAACTCTCACATTCACTCCCTCTCTATCCATCTACTCACTGATTTGATCAGTTTCTGCGGCACTATTCAATTCTTTATATCTGTATATCATTCAGTCGGTCTGAGCATCAGGAGGGCAGCCGGAGAGTAAAGATCGTAGAGAGTGACTACGATCGGAGGAGCAAGCTCATAGTGAGGTTTAAAACAAACGCCACCACCCCTCCCACTCGCTCAACGTGAATTCTCCGGATTATGTCCTGCTGCATTCTCACATCAGCTCTGAAACAATTACTAGGGATCTGGCAGGAGAAACTCCGGGTGAGGTCTGAGTGCAAAATGTGGATGTTTGCGTTCACACATGCAGCTCCTCCTGCTGCAAGTATCAGGAGTTTTCTGCACGTGTGAAAGCCCTATATGTGAATACCCGGTGAGCAGAATGCATAGGTGTTGAGAATCTGCTTTTAAAGACGTCCTGTGTCCATAAAATGGTGCACATGTGTTTTTTGAGCTCCGTTATGGTTCATCTATCAGAGTAATTGGCAGCTGGTCTGTGTGCTGTTTCAGCCAGGTCTCATCTCTTTGACTTGAAACCACATAATGGAGAAGAAAGTGAATAAATATGAATGTCGTAAAGGTAGCTGTCAGCTCTCATGCTGGTTCTGTGCTCTTCAGTGTCACTGCGCACCATTAAGATGATTGAAGCGAGTCATGACGACACAGGCTGTGTAAACACAACTGTCAACTGCAAACCAGGAAGTGTTTGACAGCGTGGTAATGCAAGCTGACAACCATGGATCAAAGCCGGCATTGCCTTTGATTGCATTTGTGTCTCAGCCGCTGTGTTGAACGTTAGTGGTCAGCTATTTCAGAGTGCAGGAATTAAAACCAGCAAAGGCCAAACCAGGAAGGCTCAAATATCACATTTATTACAGGCACCGAGAGGGCCTGAATGAATTGCTTAAACGAATAAGTGCACATGTGCTGCCAGGAAAAAAAGCGGTGATGTAACAGATGCAAAATAGTTCCTGCTGACTTCAAAAAGCATCAAAGATCCATGAAGTATTAGAAATAAATAGTGTCAAAGGAATGCCACAGAGAGAAGCAGGGAGAGAGTGGAGATGTTTTTTTAAAGAGGACGTCTCACAGAGGGGAAAAGCCAAGAAGCTGTCCTCCAGTTTATGAGTCAGAATAATGAGCAGAACCAGGACCGACACCTCTCTGGAAGACAGAACTCTTCCTGTTACACACGCGTGCAGTAAACAGAATTTTAAAAGCATGCACTATCACACATATTAAATCTGTTATTCATTTCACGTCCGACCCAAATGTTCTCGCTCAAACCCCATTATTCAGTCCAACTTCCTGCACAGTCCTGACTCTTCTGGTCGAATCTACGGTGATGGCAAAACAAAAAATATTGTTTTTGATTTACAATTGGAGGAGAGTGCTGAAGGGTCGGTATTGCAGTGTGAAGAAAAGGCCAACACATGCAAGTTAACACACACATACACACACACACAATAAATCACAATACTCTGTTCGTAATCAATACCAACTGTCCCCTGAAATAGAATTGGCCTGCAAGTAAAGAAACACACTGGCCTCATCTGGCTGACAGAGTCCTGACTTCAGCTGTGTGTTAATCTGGAAATATTCACAAATTGTCATCCAGATGACAAGTCGTCTCTCTAAAATTATGTAGTCTTATTTGGTTAGCGTGGGAGTAGTTTTTTAAATTCCATGCCATGTTGAACCGGTTCAATATATTTCAAGGCAAAGCAACATAACAGGCTGTGTCGTATGCTTGGCGCAAAGGGCCCAACACGGAGCTCTGCACTCGCTCCAGTGTGTGTTCTGTTGAGATTTATAATAATTCTTATTCATAACTATACCACCCACACATATTATTCCAGACTGTCCATTACGCACACAGTATAGAATATATCCAAGGATTCCAGCAGAGAAAATAAGTAAATAAATGTGTTGACAGTCAATATTCATTTGACAGGCTGAAGCAGCCAATCAAATCAAGCAGGAGGCTTTACCTCCAATTTTTAAGACATCCCCCCCCCCCCCCCCCCCTCTTCATTTTGGAGCAAAGCAACGACCAGAGTTCTACATATGCATGAGTCCATTTTTCCCACTTCATTTACTTTGTCGCCTGTATGCACACGCAGCCGTGCTCCCAGATGTTTTTTTTCCTCATATGCGCTCAGGCATTTTTGGAGCGGCTGAGCCTAGCGCGACTCTATCATAGACTGTAAATATTAATGGATGAAGCCTGAGTGATGTCACCCATCTGTTCCTGCAGGGGGCACCGGAGGCTCATCAGCAGCAGCCGCCATGCTGGAAATCCTGTCTCAGACTAACTTTCAGTCAACATAACGACAGGCTGAGAGCTGGAGCTGAGGCGAGTTTTAAGACTCTTGATGAACCGCTACACCGCGCCCACCTGTCAATCATGTCAGCTATGCGCCTTACTATGGATAACAAATGTGGTTTTCAAAATAAAAACAGAGCCCTTTAAAAAAAAAAATCAGTGTGTGCCAGTGAGGACAATAACTAATCAGACCTATTTAGTTTTTTGAACCAGGCTGTAAACATGTTTATTCATGTTGTAAAAACAACGTTTTTAACAGTCATGTGTAAGTGACTTCCTGTGTTCCTGCCACCAGCCTCTAGTGGACACTCAGGGAACTGCAGGATTTTGCACTTGCAAAATCAAGACCGGAGGTTGATGTTTGGTCTCTGTGTAATCGGACCCATAGTATTTAAAAGGCTACAAATACAATGCAAATCAACTGACAGGATGAGACAAAGCTGGATGCACACAGCCGTCGTCACACCAAGCAGATTTTTCCATAATTTAAACATCATCAAGAACGGTCAGCCATTAGAACTATTAGCAGGAGGTAGACAGCAAGCTTGTGGAAACATGACTGAGTTCCTGAGTGCTTCACATAAAAGTTAAAAAAGTGAAGAATATATATAAAGATTTTACGCCAAAATTGTCCTCCTTTATATGTTCTTTAAAACGTCTGTTTGGCTTCTTTGAGATTTTGTAGGAGGTTGCGTCAAAGTCAAGAACAGCAAAACAATCAAACTAATAAGACCCCTTAAGACACAGAGATATTGCACAGATCCATCACATACTGTCTACATTATAATGATTAAATCTATCCTAAGAAAACAGTATTTCCAAGGACAAAATGAAACCAATGCACATAATAAATTACAGCCCCTGTTTATCAGGACTTTACTTTTTTTATACTTCCTTATTCATTTATCCAGTATCTCCTCCTCTGCTCTCGGTTCAGTATCTGGCAGCGTTTTAAGTCGAGACCTTGTCCAGCGTTATTGAACAGTGTGTCTCATAAGAGGACTTGTGCTTTAGCGCTGAGTTTGAGGATATTAAAACCACATAATGCAAGAGCCACTTTGGGGGGGAGTAAGCAGTCAGATACCCTTGTCTGGTTCTGTTTATGTCCGCTTACTTTAGTGCTCTACATGTTCCCCAGTGCGTCTTTACCCGACCAGTCTGCTCCCCATTAAAAAATTCATTTAGGTAATGCAGAACAGCTTTAATAGATTAAATGAATTTAATAATCGTCCTGCTCTGCCAAAATCCCAGCACAACAGGTTCATCTTTCAAAGCAGGAGCCTTTGAAACCTGAGGGTGGGTGGGGGGTGAGGAGCGGGGGAGTTGGCCATTTTTCTTTGTATATTAATTTTATTGAACTCGGGAGCCGCTCCTACCCAAACTCATCAATTAAACATGCCTTTTCTGAGGGTTCAAGCATTTTTTTTAGCATAGCTTCATCACAAGAAGAGGCACTCTTTTAATGCGGAGCAGGAAGCAATAGATGCTGTATCACTTAACTGATTCATCTAATTCACTCTGCAGCGCTACATGAAGAAAAACAGCTGCATACAAAGATCTGATCCGCACACGACCTGAACTGCAAGTCTCAGTTTGGTATACACGTCAGGGTCACATTGACTCTTTGAAAAGGCCGTTCTCTACATGATTGCATGAAGGTTTATTAAAGCCTTCATTGATTGAATGCTTTATGTCACTATTATAATACTCTTATCAATGATGGTTAATTGACTTAAGCCTGGCGATAATTGTACAATTTCGGGCAGATTTAGACACAATTATTGAGTCGACAGATTCTGTTCAGAGTGAACGGGGGGTCACGGCGCCGACCATAGCCCGATCAGCTGCTCCCGACGGGTCGCTTGGTATTGTGGTTGTACGACTGCACACACCTGTGCTGTGAGAGCAGATTACCGGACTAGAGGATTTTCTTTCCTGATTGATATGTTTGATATGTCTTCCTCTTCCTCTATCGTGAAAGATATGAGCAAGAGGAAACGTTGGCAGGAAAGCCGCCGACCTCCAGCTGACTGGGAGCATGTGTTGTGACTTAGCTTGCTAGTTAGCATGTGTTTGTTGGTGATGCTGCGTATGAGAGAGTATTTGAGCTGTGCATATGAGGAAACTGATCAATACAGATCTGACTTCAACTCCGTCTTGATTTTACTCGTACAGTGTGAGCTGTCAGGTCGTGCCCGACAATGGGGTCGTACAGTGGGAGCACATAAAACACAAGCTTTGGTCGTGCGTCGTAAACGATTCAGTCGTACAGTGTGCGTTGACGTTCTGCAACAAATTGCATACAGTTGTACGATGTATGCCAGGCTTTACACATCCTTTCTAGATTGGGTTTTGCAGATCGTAGTGAAGACAGCATTTGAGACATGACATTGCAAAACTGGTGAAGTATTTAGTACTTTGTTTAGTTCAAAGGGTTTACGTCATGTTGGAATGCAGCAGACCTGCATTGCTGTGACATTAGCATGCTGTTTTTTCTATCTCTTAATGATTAAAACATCTCTTATTTAAATCCTGTTTGAATAAATAATGGAGTGTTAAGCCTGTCGTCTGTGACTCTCAGAGCCTCTTACATCCTATTGCCAAAAGCTCTCTTGGATGGGGAAGTCGTGGGGCTAGAAGCTAAGCATTAAAATCACATTTGGTCACAGGCGGTGAGAAAGCATCACCGCTTCCCTCACTGAGCCGGAGCAGCATGAGCATTAGCATGGAGACCAAGGTGAGAAAATGCCACCTCTGATAGTCAGCTGAGTCACGCTGCATCACATGAATACTGTATGCAAAACCAACACTTTCCTCCTCATTCAAAGCGAGCTGACACCCAGCCAAAGGTGAAAATGGGTTCGTCTTTTTGATTTAAGATGCTGGAGTGTGAAAATCATCGTATTTGGAAGTCTGAGCTAAGACGACAGGTACGGCAAAGGTTACAGTATCTATTTGCTGTCCTTATCTTCCCAAAGTTTTCAACGTTCCTTCACGTGTCAGTCCACATGGTCAGGGTTATCGTGATAATTCTCATTTCTGACAAACAAATGGAGATGGATATCAAAAGCCAGTTGACTTGTTAACCTCTGTGAAGCTTCGATGAAGAAAGAGATTTTTAAGTTAAGAGAACTGTCTTTGGAGTGGCAGTAGCTCAGTCTGAAGGGACTTGAGTTGGGAACTGAACAGAAGTCTGGAAGTTGGTCTGGTAGCTGGAGAGGTGCTAGTTCATTTCCTGAGCACTGCCAAGGTGCCCTTGAGCAATGCACCATGCCCCAAACTGCTCGGGCGCTTTTCTTGTGCAGCCCCTCACTCTGACATCTCTCCATAACTACTGTTTGTGAATGTCTGTGTCAGAGTGTAAAAGTAATTTCTCCTTGGTGGATCAATAAAGAATATCTTCTTCAAACTTTAAGAGTATAGGATTCATGTTTTGGCATCACTAGGCTGACATACAACTCCTTGAACACTCTCTTTATCTTTACCCAGGAGATTGGACTCTGGGTCCTGTGTGAGACCAAAGTGGACTTATTTCAAATGTACATTTTGTGTCACATGCTACTTGTTATGTACACAACAACATTGCCGTATTTAACCACAACTGAGATCTTTACAACTAAAACATTGACTGTAAAGGGATAATAAAGGATGTGGTCAGACTAATAGTAACATGCATTGGTGTGTGTATATTGATGAATCCATGTATTTACAGTTTGACAAAGTCAAAAAAATTAAGGCACAAGGAGCATTTCCAGTTCCTGTTTGGTCGATCAAATTAAGCAGTCAGCAGATTTGAATTGTGCTGTTATGGTGGTGTGTGGTTGTTTCCATATTCTGTATTCTCGTCTGAACACACCAGGCCCAGCTGTGTGTGTGTGTGTGTGTGTGTGTGTGTGTGTGTGTGTGTGTGTGTGTGTGTGTGTGTGTGTGTGTGTGTGTGTGTGTGTGTGTGTGTGTGTGTGTGTGTGTGTGTCTGTACCAGATGAAGTATCACCTTGGTTATCTGATGCCCTCGGTGCTCAGACTCACTTTCTCTAATGACCTAACATGTGCTGGATATCATACAGCATGTGCTGGAAGGCAGAGCCCATTACTTAGCAATTACTTAACAGTGATGAAACGTGGATCCTCGTGGGGAGATACAGGATCTTCTTGTGTCACCACAGGTGTGTGACAAAACCTCCTTATTGTGTACTTGTGTGTAGGACATGTGAAATGCTATATCAACTTATAAGAGGTTTCAACCAAGTGGCAACCTCTGGTCTGGAAAAATGAAGCCGATGCGGAAGTGCAAAATCCTGCAGTTCCTTGAGTGTCCACTAGAGGCAGACTGCAGGAACACAGGAAGTCACATACACATGCATACAGCATAAATAAACATGTTTACTGCCTGGTACAAGAATACAAATAGGTCTGATTAGTTAGTTGTCTTCACTGGCACACAGTGTACGGGGGGTGATTTTTTATTTTTTTTAAACCGCTCTGTTTTGATTTTATGAATATAGGCACGTAGTTAACATGATTGACAGGTGGGCGGGATGTAACGGTTTGCCTCAGCTCCAGCTCTCAGCCTGTCTTTATGTTGACTGAAAGTTAGACTGAGACAGGATTTCCAGCATGGCGGCTGCTGCCGATGAGCCTCCAGAGCCCCCTGCAGGAACAGATGGATGACGTCACTCAGGCTTCAAACATTAATATTTATAGTCTATGGTTTAAACTTCTACTTAATTATATCATTTTAAAGACTGCTTCTAAAAACATTTGAGGATCTTGAGGAAGTTAAATGTCTGAAGTTGGATTAAGTATTGTATTTTCCACTTTCATCCACTATTAATAAAAGTTGAAGAATGAGCAGACCAAGCAGCAACCTCCAGCGTTGAAAAATGAAGCAGAGGTGAAAAAAGTGTTTGTAACAGTTGTAAAGTTTGTGCTCTGATAGCATGAGGACACCTCTCTCATGTGTCCTGATGTGCATGTCAGTGTATTAAAGTGCACGTCATGTTCGGGCCCTTTCAGCTGCCGTATGTGTGAATAAGCATCCTTGAAGGTTTGAGGAAACAGAACAGCTCCCTGCAGGGTGGCTGTCGCCTCACTCTCGGGTGTCATGGGACGACACAGACATAAATAAGTGATGGGGATATTTTTAAACCCCCCTCGTGAAATCAGAGATAAATTGATTTTATTCCTGCGCCGCCCGTCAGCGATGCATATCCTCCTTTGATTCAGGATGGCAGCCGGTGAAGGTGCTATGAATTTTTCATTGTCTCAAAAATGAAGCGTCCCTCCTACCCCGCCCTGCCTCGTTCCCCATGTCTGCTTCCTTTCTGTCTCTTCTTCTTCTTCTTTCTTCGGCTCCTCTCAAATCTTTGTTGTCTTACCTCTCTCCCACACTCTGCGCTCCTCGTACCTTTGTTTCCTCCTACCCGTTCCTTCCACTTATCCTCACACTCGTGCAGCTTCACCACTGTTCTTCTGCATAATGACTCCTCATTGACTTTGACTTCCCCGAGCATCTCAATGTCAGCGTTGATATTTCTGAATGCCTCCGGAGAGCTTGTTTCCGTAACACTGCAAACTCACTGTCATCATGGTTATCTAAAAGAGTTCAATCAGAGCGACATGCAGGATTATTGATGGTTCTGTCAGAAAATGCCTGAAGGAAGTTTTGAGTATCTGAGCTGGATTAAATCTTAATCAGGAGCAGATTGTAAAGACAAACAATTTATGGGGCTCTTAAACTGGAGACATGCTCAAACATAATAGAAGTAAAAGCATGTGTTTGGTTGCATGATGTAGATTTCTCTCTACAACAACAGAGGATGCTTTGGAGAATTCTGCAGAAATGTTAGAAGTGCTGCTGGTTCTGTAGGTTAATTTTCAAACTGTGAGTGAAATATTTTATATGCAACAGTCTCCATTACCTCTAAAGAGTTGCATGATGGGGGAAACCTTCTGTCATTGAAACATTGGCATTGTTGCGTGACTCAAACTCGAAGCGTTATACGCATGTGTGAAAAGCCTCCGTTAATATGGCATCTGATTCCACCGATGAGAGAGATGACTGTAATACATAAGAGGGGGAAAGACGTGTGTTCGTCCACTGAAGCTTCAGTCACTCATCCATCACCCCCCCCCCCCCACCCCCACCCCCACCCCCGCCCCACCCCACAGTAAGGAAACTACAAAAGCAGGTGAATCAAAGAGAATAAGGATGAAGGACTTTCACTGTTGATCCTAAACTAACTAGAAATGTGTCTCATATCCCGTTGTGCTCCTGTACATGACTTAGATGATAACAATGGTTATTGTGCTGCGTGCTCTTTCTAGACGATTGACAAAGGAACACAACATTTCCATCATGCATTCCTGGACTTATATACTGAGGAGATCCAGTTAAAATAACGGCTGATTAGCAAATCCTTACATTCTAACACACTAAAGCTCCAGTGGGAGGTGAAGGGATCTGCTTGCACGATTATTTCAGATAAGGATGAGCTTCAGGGTCTTTTTTTCCCCTCCAACTGTGCACATAATGTAATACATTAGTGTTTTTCGTTCTGATTTAAGGGCAGTGTGTCCAACAACTGGGGTGGAAGTAGCTCAGTCTGTAAGGATTTGGGTCGGGAAACCGGAGGGTCGCTGCTCGAGTCCCGTTGTGGACCAAAATATGGAAGTTGGTCCGGTTGCTCCAAAGATGCCGGGTCACTTCCCGACTGTTGAGGTGCCTTTGAGCAAACCCCCAACAGCTCTGCCCTCCCTGCAAAGCAGCCTCACTCCAAGGATCTCTCCATTAATTCATGTCCACAGGTCTTGTTTGTGCATGGGTGTGTAATCCGGGGCTATGTGTGTAAGAAGCATGTCTCTCAATAAACTGGAATTTCACCTTTGGGAGTATAAAAAATAAAGGTATAATTTCATAAATACGTTTAGTGCGGGTGAATTCTCCGACCCGCCCTAAGCCGGCTCAGATGAGTCTAGACTCTTAACCTTGTTTTGGTTGGAAACAAAAGAATTAGATTTCTAAGCCAGGGTCGAGAGTGTCTGACACAAATAAATACATAATGATCTCTGTGATGGACACTGGGTCTTAGTAGGTTTATTTTATTAACACACTGCAGAAAGTGTTTTGTGGTTAATCTGACAGTTTCTTGGTCTTCTCCTAACTGTATAAAAAAAATAGCTCCTGGGTGTTTCTTGAGACTTGGAGCCTTTATCCTCTTTCCTCTGTGTGTGAACTGTTCTCTATTAAACACAGCAGCAGACCCAAAACAGTGTAAAAGTGATTTGTGGGGAGGCTATTTGTAGTTAGTGTTCATAAAAGACTACAGGCCCAATAATCTGCTCACCCTTGCATCACTACAATAAACACACACACACCTCTTGTTAGCATCATAATAGGCTGGTTTAATAGACAAAGACTCCTGAGAAGACGCTCCACCATGGTCTCTGTATTACATTTTAATATCCTCCTGAGACCCAGAGAGAAATCAAGTTTGATTCAAACGGTGATTTCAAAATAAATCAGGTCTAAGGGATGAAAATAAAAACATGTCACAGTGAGAATTTCTCTTTTGTTTTATGTCCTTGGTAGTGAACATCAGGATGTTTCAGATGCATTATTTCTCATATTTGGTGGAACGAACTACAAAACTCCATTCGATCTGCAGAGGCTCTTTATGAACACCTACGACATTGAGGACGATTATGATGACGATGATGATGATTTTGCTGACATGTCTAGCTAACCATAATGTTAGCAAGTACTTTGTGTCGTTTGGTAAATGCAATTTAAAAAAAAAACAATGAGAAACAGGGCTTGAAGTCTTGCTGGATTTTCCTGAGCAGTGGGACTGCCCTCCGTGTTTGCTGAATGAAATTGTAAGGATGGTGCTTGTTATAAAAATAAACCTGCCCTGTCATTGTTCTTCTTTGCCTCATTTATGTTTTCATGTTCTTTTTTTCCTGAAGTACAGGCTTACATGAACATGAGGGAGAGATGGGAGGGACAGTAATGTAGAGACACGAGAAGAGAGGAGGGCGGACGATGACGTGATGAGAGGCAACGCAAGGCGATACGGGGGGGGGGGGGGAGAGAGAGTGGACGAGAGACGAGAGGAGCATGTGGTGAGTGAACACACTTCGAGGACAAGGTGAGCATATCCCTGACGGTTCAGAGGGAACATCCATGACTCCAGCCTAGTGAGCTCTCCTGAGAGGAGCTGACAGATGGATGGAGGAGGTGAGGAGGAGGAGAGAACAAGGAGGGGTAAAGAAAGAGATCGAATCGTGACCATTAAGTCCAAGAACACACTCCACAATGTCAACATTAATACTTCAGATTGGTTGCATGATGATTGATGTACATAAAAGTTAACATTCAACATTGTTGCACATTTGCAGTGGATTCAGGACTTTCAGTCTTTTAGCCAAATCATCATGCAGTGAGTAGTTCATTCTTGTAGGCCCTGTTCCCATGACGATTTCACCCAAAAGCGGCCACCTTTTGTTGTGTTTTGGCTAATCCTTTACACGGCGAAAGTTTTGAAAACGGGTCCCCGGGTGCAGACTTTTGGAAATGGCACAATCACCTTCGCTGTGAAAACATGTAAAACGCAGTTCTTTCCAAGAACAGAACGTATGCACATGCACACTGAGGTTACAGACAATAGCAGTGTGAGAGTAAGCTCTGAGCACATACACATTTACGATCAGGTAAGTAGTTAAGTTCTGTTTGTGCTGCTCACTCCCTGTCGACATTTTCTTAAAATGTACTGGATTTGAAGTTTATGGTCACTCGGAGTCACAGCTTTTTTATCCTGTTGTGTGTATGGGACTCCCTGTGTTCAAGGGGACACTCGACGAACTGCAGGATTTTGCACTTCTGCATTGGCTTCATTTTTCAACAGGAGGGCTACACCTCACGGCTCTATAGAAGGGATAGTATATGTGAACATGGGCCTGTTGTTTCATTAGAAGGTCATGCCAACAACTTGTCTGGCATGTACGTCTGCTGCACATCACGTCACAGCACATTTTCACTCAACCACACATTTCACATTAGTTATTTCATATATTTGATTCTTTCAGTTCAGCGTTAAGATCGTGCCATGATGACGGGGAACAGCTGTTAAAAATGTCACCAAAGCTTGGCCACACCACCAGGTATCACAGCACGCCTTGAACAGCTAATAATCCCTTTGCAATACACAATGAATGGAGCCTTCTCATGCAACTGTTTACTCTCAGTAGGTATGTACCTTTATCCTTTTAGATAAGAGAAAAATAAGAACTCAACAAACAGGAGACAAAGAACGACTCAAACAGAGCCAGACGGAGAAAGCTGTGTTTTCCTGTATTTATAATACCCCTTCAAAAAGTGCTCTGGGAGATATTACTTTTCGTTAGGGGACAACATTCAAACCAGCTTAATTAGGTTTTGGGAGAATTGACCAAAGCTTAACATCTTTATCTTAAGCAGGAGAGATCGATGAGAGGAGCGCCCTGCCAATTTATTCAACGTGAGAGGGAATTCCTAACATGTCCTCTGAGGCCACCTCAAAAAGCGGGTTGTTTGCACAATACTTTGGGTTTAGTGTCTGCAGTAAATTAAACACGGGAGTCTCTCAGAGCAGACAAGCTTTCCCCAGTGAACGGAGAGAGAGGGAGGGAGGGAGGGAGGGAGGGAGGTTGAAACAGAACAGAGGAACGAGAGGATGGGGCGACGCAGTGCAGACCTCTCTAGTTAGCATGATGTTAACCTGTCCAACTCCCCGCAGCCCCATCCCACTTCCCTCGTCGCCCCTCTATAAATAAACCAATCATTTAAGCAGGCAAAGGAGCAGCAGAGATATGCTTCATTCCTGAGAGCTTGAGTCCCCCTTTCCTCTCCCCATCCTCTCACCCCCTTCCTGGCTCCACCCGCCCAGGAGAGAGCGAGTCGGTGATGTCAGCGTTGGCTGAGAGGTGATTAATCTCATCAAGTAATTAAGCGCCTGATTTTGGTCAACACGGCATTTAGGTAAGCTGTTTTTGGAGAGAAGAAACAGAGGCTGGGCAACAACACAAAACCCAGAGTTAAATCTGTGTCAGTGTGAACAAGTGAACACAGAACACAATGAATGCACAGTCGGGACGATTCATTGGAAAGACCTAAAAAGCTGTCAGGGGTTAGTGAGCAGGAAAGTAGCTTTTAAGAACAGCTTACAGGAGGATCAAAATAATCAATGGAATAGTGGAAGGAATCTTTTTCACAAAGTCAGAATGATAAATGTACAAATTCACTTTTTTCCAATCAGGACAAAGAAGTGGAAAAACGAGCATGATTTTGAACGTAGCATTCCCTCAGTGCTATGTCTACACCCACCCCCTCCCCGTCTGTGCTCCCTCAAAAGCCACGCCCCCTCACTTACATGCATGCACGAGTCTGTCATGGCGGGTGCCATATAGAGCCCATATTCTGCCCTTTTTGGGGTTCGTATATTTAATCTATGTACCTACTTTTGTACGTTCACAATAGCTAAAGTCCGAAAAAAGTGTCTGTTTTCATGTACTGCTCCTCCTTGCTCCCTCTACGCTCTGAGTCCGTCAGCTACGCTCTGCTGAGCCCACACTGTTAGACCCCACGTGGGCCAAGTCTGCTCTGATTGGTCTGCCGATCCGCTCTGTCGTTATTGGTCAGTTGCTCAGCACGTTTCTCGGAAATTTCAACATGAGCTGCAGGGCTTGCCACAACGAGCCAATGGGCTTAGATCAGTGATCTCACACTGACAATGACGCCGCACTGACACATTTTTATCGAGGGGGGCTAGAACCGAGCGTTACATGCAGCTAATGCTACAGCTAACAGGAGGAGGTAGAAGAAGCCGCGTTTCCGCAGACTTTGAATTTTTGCACATAGATGTGCCTAAACATGCACAGGACACTTGGAAAACACACTAAAGGGCATATAAAACCAGAAAAAGCATAATATAAGACCTTTAAGAGGCAGACACCTCAAGCAGAAGCAGACTGTTCATGATGAACAGCCGTCTGCAGAAACCGTGTGGGCTTGGAAAGTGGGATAGAGGGAGATGCAGGAAGAAGGAGGGGATAGGGACCAACAGAGCAACATGTAGGTGTGTTGCACAAAATGCCAAGCTATGTTCTGCTCTTTCGAGAACATTAAAATAAAAATGTCGTTGCCCTCTGGAAGTCTCTAGACGTGGGGGAAATTGGTGGAAATCACACGAAATCACATGAAACACACAGACGTGGGTTTAAAAAAAATACCCACAGAAGTAGCTTTTACTCCCATTTAGTGACTCGAACGTAGAAACTGAATCTCAAGTATCAGCTGGATGCCTAAAAGGCAACATGACATGAGAGGGGGAAAAATCCTGTAATCCTTTTTGAAGAATTAATTGGACACAGTGCGTCATTATGCAGAGCTCCGTTCTCCACATCCAGCAGATTGGATTGGGATTGCTGGGCTCACAAAGCGCAGAGGTAGCACAGGAAAGATAAAAGTAATTGAGCAGGACCTTGCCATTGTTATTAAGTCCAAATGCCAACTTCAACTACAACCTTCATGTCTATTTTTAAAAAGGCGCTCCTCTGGCACTGCTACTCTATAAAATTGCAGTCTGAGGGAGAAGAAAAGAAAAAGCACGGCCATTTAGATAAAAGCAGTGCAGGTAAAACTCAATGGATGTGGATTTTATGTGTATTGTTGGTCTTTTTTTCTACCTTATTTGGGGGGCAGTTTTTTTATTTCAAAGGACTCTATCGGTGACCCTGAATTCTTCCGTTTTGTTGTACTTGTGTTCCAGACAGATGAAATAATTAAAGGACCTCTAGAGGCTGACTGTCTGCAGATTCATCCCTTCAAGAAAGATTCTGGCATCTCTAAAACTGGGTGATGTATATACATAGTTATGGGTTGGGGTTAAGAATTGTTCTTGATCAAAGCAGACCTTTTATGTGTGCAACTGGCAACATTATGAGAAGCATCCACAGAATAAGAAGAACGTCTTTTGTAAAGATAGGATCTGTTTTTTTGACCACAAAATGATGTCACATCTTTCTCTGCAAATCAGCCTGGCTGCACTTGGGAAACAGGGTACTTTCACTTTGAAGAACTCTGAAGTCGTTGGTTTATTTTGACATGCATTGGTATTTAGTTTAGTTTTTGGGAGCGGCTGTGGCTCAGTTGGTAGAGACTCTAAATGGGAAGGTTGGGGGTTCGATCCCCAGCTCCTGCAGCAACATGTCTGATGTGTCCTTGGGCAAGACACTTAACCCTGAATTTCTCCCGCTGCGTCGTCAGCGGCGTGTGAATGTGTATGAATGGATGAGTTAATACTGATGGACTCTTTACACAGCAGCCTCTACCATCAGTGTGTGAATGTGTAGGTGTGACCTGCAGTGTAAAAGAGCTTTGAGTCGAAGACTAGAAAAGAAATATACAAGCTCAAGTCCATTTATGATTTTTTAACTGTTTCTTTTTCCTCAAATCCAAAGAAGTCCTTTTTATACACCATACATAGTTAAAGAAAATTCATTATCACAGCAAAACTGGTCCATTAATCTTGTCAGAACGATGAACTATTCAAACTGTGCTTCTCAGTGACCCTCGCAAGATGTGTGTTGTTCAGATAGACTGTATATTATTATTATGTTTGAAGCCTGAGTGACGTCACCCATCTGTTCCTGCAGGGGGCTCTGGAGGCTCATCAGCAGCAGCCCCCATCCTGGAAATCCTGTCTCAGCCTAACTTTCAGTCAACCTAACAACAGACTGAGAGCTGGAGCTGAGGCAGATTTTCCGCCTCTTGACAAACCGTTACACTGAGCCCACCTGTCAATCAGGTCAGCTATACGCCTAACTATGGATAACACGTATCGTTCATAAAATCAGAATGCATGATAAAAGAACGTACCCACCCTACAGTGTGTGCCACTGATGAAAATAACTAATAAGACCTATTTCGTTTTTTGAACAAGGCTGTAAACATGTTAATCTCTGCTGTAAAAACAGGCTTTTTTGAATGGGTGTGTATGTGACTTCCTGTGTTTCTGCAGCCAGCCTCTAGTGGACACTCAACGTACTGCAGGATTTTGCACTTCAGTATCGGCTTCATTTTTCAACACTGGATGTTGCTACTTGGATGTTCAGTGTCATAACTCAATTCCTCAGAGCTTTAAAAAAGTGAAGAAGCAACTGTGGTTATAAAATTTATAACAGGAATAAATGGGAGTTTTTAGTGAATGGCCGCCAGCATACCCAAACTCTTTATGAAGAAATCAACTTGAACAATAAGGAGAAAAAACTCAGACAACAGTCCTGCATGTCCTCCTTTGTGTTCCTGTGTAAACAGCTCAGAGGCGAAGTTATTTCCCTGCCTCAGTGGGCCTTTCAGTCTGCAGAGCACCTCTCCCTTCATAGCCAGCAGTGCTCAGCAGATGTTTCAGAGCCGCAATCATCAAGGCTCCGGCTGTTGCTCTGAGGCCGGTAATGGCCGTTTTACAGCACAGCATGCTCCAGCAGAAAGTTGAAATGTTTCTGGCTTTAGTTTTGCTGAGCTCGATAACATTCTCACTGCAGCATTTCCTCCCTATTAAGAAAAAAAATGGCCGGTCAGTTGATTGATCGACTGACTTCATCAAAGTTAAAATGAAACAGTGAAGCAGAACGCTGTGACCTTTACACACGAGGCAGAAAAATGTGGCTCAGTGCAAACTTAGATTGAGTGTTTAGCTCCGAGGGAGGAAATAAAGGTTAAAATGGCAAAAATGTCAGGATGGCGTTAATAATCAGGAATAATAACAAGAAAAAAGGTCCAAAAATAAGGTGAAATTGTAACATAAGGTGAGTACACAAATATTCAAAACTAATAATACAACACAGAAACCATTATTTAAAGCCGGGTGTGTGTGTGTCAGCTCGCCCATGCAACATACAGACAGCAGAGGAGCAGCAGCGAGAAGCTGCAGGTACACCACACGCCCGTAAAAACGTAGATCTATTTAAAAGAAACACACCCATGTTAAGGCAAATCCCACGATACTCTGCGTTTTACAGTTGATTATATTTTCATTGTCAAACTCTGTGATGTAACAAATTAAAACCTATTAAAATTATCAAATTAAAACCTATTAAAATTATCAAATTAAAACCTATTTTTGAGTCGTTAAGCTCAAGTCCAAGTGAAGTCGAGAGTCTTTGGTGTTAAGGTTCAAGTCTAGTTGCAAGTCTTTCATGATTTTGTGAAGTCGAGTCCAAAGTCATCAAGTCATGTGACTCCTCTACTATTTGTTATCGTATAACCACCATGTGCACGGCACTAAGCGACATTTAGCAAAGTTCAGTGACAAGGAAAAACCTCCTTTGAACCGGCAGAAACCTCGATCAGAACCAGACTGTTGTTGAGGAGACAAACAGATTTAAAGCTACAACGACTGTAATAATGGTACAAGTACGGTGGTGTTAGCAACAACAAAGTACGATAATTGACTGATCAATCTGATACAAACACTGACAACTGAAGTGACAATAAAATGTGGAGGACTGATGATGTAAGTTCTATCAGTCCAAGTTGAGCAGCTCTGTGTTAGATTTACTCTAACCTTTATAATAGATGTGACAACAACAAAACTAACCAACCACATGTTGTCATTTGTTATGAAAACTATGTACTTGTCACTGGAGTCTGGCGGCTTTGAAGAGACTTCTTTGAGGATGATTCTGGCCTCAGAAGAAGACTTTGACTCTGACGCTTTTATTTCAAGGTCTATCAGTGAAGGGGTTCATTGATTAAATATTGTCACACAGTTTAAATACCAACCAGAGCCTGTCAGAGCCAAAATCAACCATTTATAGTGGATATTCTTTGATAACACTCATTACCCCCAAAAGCCCTTTTAAAGATTTTCTCATGGCTGCAAAGGATCTACTGGGACAACGGGGGGTCCTTTAAACAAAGTACAAAGCGATGAGCCCGGCTTCGAAATAGAAAAATGATTCTTTAAGAGCTGTGCGAAACATTTTAAAAACAACGCTCCGGACTGCACCTTAGACCGAGGTATGTCTGAGAAAAGGTGTTTCCGAAAATAATAGGAATGTTAAGTCCAACAGGTGTCTCAAGTGTGCACAGTGGAATGCTAGACAGCACACACGCACACACACACACACACACACACACACACACACACACACAGATAGGATAGGATCAGCAGGCAGCCCCCCTCCTTTCTTCCCCGTCTCCTCTTTCACAAGGAGAGCTCTCCTTCCACAGAGTCATGCTTGCCTGACTCCCTCCTCTTGCTCTCTGCCTCCCCTGCTGTCCTGTGGAGTGCACCCCCACCCTCCCGCCCGCCCTGTGTTATTGGTCTGCAATGGAGCATGGCGGCAGATGAGGTCCTTTGACATACAGACAGAAATACAAGAGGATCGGGGCACAAATAAAAAAAAAAAGAGCTGAGCACATTCCTTTCTCCGGGCCCTTTTCAGCGACGCTATCTTGCGGCGCGGTTCACGCTGTTGCACTCACAGTCGAGTGGTGCACAAAGCGTGGAGCTTTCCCTCCGTCTTCCCCTCTGCTGTTTGACCTGATATTTTTTTTCTTCTTTCTCCCGGGGTGGAGACGATAGTGTCACAGCTCTGAGTAACGCGATCCAACTCCTTCTCTTTGTGGTGCTAATGTATTTGTAGTCCCCCACCCTTGGGGCAGCAATTATTTTTTTTATCAGCCTGTGAAAGTTGGTCCGTGCTACAGAGTGCACGGCGCAGGAAAGGAGTGCCCTCAGTGCCCCCTCTGAGCATGACACAAGTCCCCTACCCTCCTTAAACGCAGAACATGGAGGAAATCAAGCGATATTACTGCTCAAATATTTTCCCAGCAAGTGAAGTAAGGTGGGGGCAAATTAAGTCATTACGGAAGTAGGGACGGGCGGGGGGGGACGGGCAGGAAAGGGAAAAGGGGG
Source organism: Labrus mixtus (assembly GCF_963584025.1). NCBI lineage: Eukaryota > Metazoa > Chordata > Actinopteri > Labriformes > Labridae > Labrus > Labrus mixtus. Next base: position 18,419,162 of record NC_083624.1, read on the forward strand.
GGTAATTGGGAGAGACATGATGATGAGATAACAGGCATAGCTTCTTTATTTAATTAGCTCTCCTCTGAACTAGCACACCTAGTGCGCCCACCCCCCCCCCCCCCCCCTCCTGCTGTTTGTGTCGTCTGTTGAGCTTGCTCCGAGCACATGTGTTTGTGTGACATTAAACGCATGAGCAGCCCTCCTCATTCGCATATTTTTAACGAGCTTATTGCTCTAATGTATGCAGCTGTAAGCACATTAGGCTAATTATTGTAAACTGGACGCTTGAGCTGTCAGGAAAAGAAGGGCCTCTGCTGCTCTCTGTAATGCTGTAAAGGAAACGGATATCTGTGTAAAGCAAACAAACTGGAAGAAAGAGAGACATCCGAGTGATAACCTGTGACACTGACTTGTAAACAAACATTGAAATCAACATGTGTTCATGGAGAGAGTCTCCGCATGGTGCTCAGTTACAGAACGCGTCAAACATTATGACTTTTAATTGAGTTGACACTATTTTTTATTAATTTTCCCAGGAGGATATGGGAGGAAATTACAGATGATATATGTTTATTATCAGAGAAAAAGCATGCAAACATGAAGCTCCATAATCCTCCGGCCCCAACCCCCCCCCCCCCCCCTGCAGGACTAACCACTGGTCCTGGGGCGTACAGGGCCGTCTCCCTTATCGCTCCCCCCCTCTTGGACTCACTCCCAAAAAAAACTCAGAGACTCCCCCTCACTCTCCACCTGCAAGAAGTCACTAAAAACTCACCTCTTCAACATCATCTACAACCACTCACGAACTCATTTCTCATCCTCTCACCCCCAATTCACTCATGCATGCCGCGGTCCGTCAGTGCCATGGTTTTGCTCCGTCGGACGGCGTGCGTCCTGCCCATTGGATCCGTTTCTGGAACGTGAGCGCAGCCATGAGCCGCTCTTCACGCATCACTGGAGAACTACAAGATCACGCAGGAATTTAGAGAAAAAAACGTGCAGACAACATGTTTCTTTGTCTTTCTGAGGATGACTTGTTGTTCATTCGGTGGCTGTTTTGACGTCACGTTGATAAAGTGATGAAAAATACGATCGTAAGTCCGTATATTGTGTTTTATTTTGAAATTTAACCGGACGCTCTGTCTGGGCTGTCATATTCTGTCCAGCTTGACATGGAGTATGTTACAATTGGAGGTTAGATTATTTCTTCTTCTTTGTTTTGTTGTTGTTCTTCCTTAAGCGTCTTTCAGTATGCAGAAAAGTGTTATATAAATCAAATGCATGATTATTATTATTCATGAATAAACAAGTCGATAGTGTCTCACGATGAAACTATTGATTCACTTTGTTTTGTCCTTCGTTGGTTCCTCAGTGAAACAATTCAAACTATGTCTTCTTCGCTTTCTGACCAAAAGATCCTTTCAATGAAGATAGTACGACAGCATATGGCCAACTCCCCATTCATACCATCATCAAGACTGACTTACAGCGAGCATGAAATGTGACCTGTGCTCAGATGCACACCTGTAGAGTGAAGTCCAAGAGAGAGAGAGAGAGAGAGAAAGAGAGAGAGGGAAAGAAAGACACTGAGCAAAAAAGGGCAGGCGATAAGAATGCTATTGGAGATGGCGAGAGGGTTGTAACCGAGAGGCACTAAAAGCTCTGAAATCCTTTGTGTTCATGTGTTTGTGTGTGAGAGTGAAAAGAGAAAGACAGTGTGTGCAGAGCTCGGCGCTCCATTATCGCACCGTCAGGGTGCACAGGCTGGCGTCGTGGGTCCAAAGGATCAAACAAAGACACCACTGTGAGGACAGGTGGACTGATCACAGTCATTCTGCTCATGAAGACATACCGCTCAGTCAGTCAACACTCTGGACCAGAGTGGGGATCGCATGGATGTGTCATTGTGTTCGGGTTTTGGCAGCTACATGAAGAATTTTTCAAGTAGTGATTATTTTGTCCACAGCAGACTGACTTTTGGTTGTTTGAAAAGCACAATAAAAACCACTGAGGTATAATCAGCCATCATAAATTAAAAAAAATTTCAGCCATTTATTTTCAGCCATTTATTTTCACACAGTTTTTTTGCAGGTTGCATATTCCCTCCGTTCCCAAATTGTCTCAAAGATCCCATATTCTCCTCGTGTTCACCTTTCATGTTGTCAATCTGTGAAACCTTTAGAGCAGCTTTGCACGATTTGCTGCTAAAAAAAAACAACTATTTATTTATCCTCTACTGGCGTCATTGAAAAAACCCTGTTTGTTTCAGCTGCTGTCTCTTTAAGGCCCCCCTCCCCTCGTGCCCACTTCCTCCTGATTGGCCAACTCTCTCAAAGCCTTCTAGTGAGGCAGAACGCTGCAGGGCTGCCACCAGCTTACGTAGAGGCTTGAAGCCGCCTCCTAAAATTCTTGGTTCCACATCAGGGGACTATCGCGTGATTTGCAGAAATATCCGTTTAGCGCCCTCTGCAGACTTATCCTGGGATCACTCCAACATACAACGGGCATCCAGCGTAGTAAAACTAAATGTGAGTTTTAAAATGGGGATTGGCATAATATTTCAACTTTAATATATTCATTTGCAAGCCTCCTGTGATCCATAACGCTGTATATGCTGGTTAGATGAGTGGATCAGTTTATAGCGCCCAGCTGTAACTTTACTACCATGTCTTCATATGACTAATGGACACCCTTTCATGCAGCAGAGGTGGACTTGCATCAGAGATCCCCATATGAACTCAAATTCAGGATTATCGTGGTGACATTTATCCCGGTCTGCTAGATCGTTTTGTTAGTTTTTGGAGAAACAATAACAAGTGGATGTTTCAATACTGGAAAAATGTGTTTCTACCAGATTGTATGACGTTTTTTTCAGTTATATAAAAACAAAACCTTTAGAGCTTTTTCTGTTTTTCTTCAATCCTAGATTGGATGGATGAACCTTCAGATGGTGATTGTGCTTTGTCACAGCTGATCGATGGGAAGGATCTGCTGATATGCATTTGTTCTTTTGGGTCTCTGTCCTGCTTTCACCTCCGTCTTCCTCTCTCTCAAACCTCATACATGTCTCTTTCTCACTTACATTTATCTCGTTCTATCTCTCACTCTCTCTCTTGTAGCCATGTCTCCCTTTGTGCCACCGTCCTCTCTTCCTAATCCTACAACAGCTGAATCCCAGTTTATCCCTCCTCCAGTCTATCTGCCAAGTATGTCTATCGTTCCCTGGCTCATTGTCCTGTTTCTCATGTCTCATCCACTCTGTCCGTTTGTCCTGTAAATCCCACTTGTTCCCTACTGTACCTCTCACGTCTCGCGCTCTCCTTTCTTTGTGTACCTGACTGAGCCTGTTGAAACCGAGGGCCACGCTGGCTTAACTTTAATTGATGCATCGGATGGAGGAGAGGAAGAAGGGGGGGTGGGAGGGATGGCTCTGGGCTGACAAGGTTAATTCTGTTTTTCCAAGCTCCTCGTCACCTGGCGGCAATTAAACTCATGACATCCCTCCCAAGGGAAAGAGACGCTGGAAGAAAGTGAGAGAGAGGGGGGAGATTGATTCAGAGAAACATGTTCAAAGGCAATCTGAGACAGAAATATGCCAGGGGAAGACTGTGGGGAGCAGATGAGATAATTCAGTGCTGTGCGGACTCTGTGCAATAATGAAGTATTGAAATTCAAGAGGATTATGCTTATATTGATATCGACGGTTTCTTCCAGGGACGCCTGCATCTACCGCTCTCCTGGCATATTGTTATTGTGGATGACAGTTGACAATGAGAGATATGAGCACTTCTGCTCTGAATTAATGAACACTGCTTTATTGAAAATCCTGCAGGTGATATAAAATACAAACACAACAGATAATTCTGATTGAAATGGCATTTATTCAATGCACATTCAGGCGGTTAGTTAATTAAGTTTTGGTGTATGTTGTGTTGTTTCCTGTAGGGTAAGCATCACTACAGGGAAAGATTGAGAAATGCTTTGAGAAAGAGACTTCTTGATCCGGGCCTCCTGTTTGTTAAATATAGACCAGAACACAGAAGGTTTCCCTCTGGATCAATTCTAGATGCACATGTTTAGTTCTGCAGTTGAAGTCATTTGAAGTTGAGGTCATGATGCAATGAGGTCTGGTCCTCCGTTCCCATTTTATTTTTTTCTAAAAACCAGAGCATACCACAGACTGTAAATATGATAGTTTGAAGCCATAGTGACGTCACCCATCTGTTCCTGCAGGGGGCTCTGGAGGCTCATCAGCAGCAGCCCCCATCCTGGAAATCCTGTCTCAGTCTAACTTTCAGTCAACCTGACGACAGGATGAGAGCTGGAGCTGAGGCGGGTTTTAAGCCTCTTGATGAACCGTTACACCACGGTCACCTGTTAATCATGTCAGCTACACGCCTAACTATGGATAAGACATATTGTTAGTGAAATCAAAACAGAGCCTTTATTAAAAGAAATCACGCCCCGTACAGTGTGTGCCCGTGATGACAATAACTAATCAGACCTATTTGTTTTTGTACCAGGCTGTAAACATGTTTATTTATGCTGTGAACACTGCTTTTTTGTCAGTCATTTGTATGTGACTTCCTTTGGTTCTGCAGCCTGCCTCTAGTGGACACTCAATGAACTGCAGGATTTTGCACTTCTGCATTGGCTTCATTTTGTAAGACTCATACTCATACATTTGCAAAACGTGGGCCCAGAAGCGTGTAGGGTCACTGATCAAGCTCGAGTGTTTGACACAACACAATGCCGGTCTATGGTTTAGATAAGTTTTAATGCTTAAGGGTGAGAAATCATTTCTGTACTGTTCACAGGCATTAACGTGTCAGTGGCTAAAAACAACTATTTAAGTGGATGTATTATATTCAGCCGCATTTACCCAGAATGATTACACTGCAGTCATCACTGGCCTTCTTTTGGTTTCTGGCTGAAGCCATCTGCTGGGAAACATATTTTTTCCCGTTTTACTCGTCATTTAGATCACAAAATATGTAAAAATGAGGCCATACTGGAGTTCTGCTTTGACAAACAAGCATGGGAATAAGATCAATCTCCCATCTCACCGCAGCCAAACCCAACAAGCACATTGCTTAAAATGTTGAACCACTGCCATGATGCTAATTCGTGGTCAGTGTTTTATTATTAACATTTGGTTCACAACTTCAAAAGAAAATCAAATCAAATAAACCGGGTCAGATCAAGACCACAACCGAACAGAAGAAAAAAAAACCACGCAACAAATCAGAGAAGATGAATTTGGCTCAGGCTGGAGCATTATTAGTTCCCCACACTGGCCCAGCCAATCAGGAGCCAGCTCCAATACTTGCCCAGCATCCATCACTCCTTGGCATTTTAGCATTCCTCCTTTTTTTCTCCAGACACAACACACAATGGCAGCGCAAACCGTGTTGTTCTGTGCCTCAGAAACAAAACAGAGCACCACCCATGAACAACATTCAGGAGGACGGACGGGGGAGAGAGGAGAGGGGAAGCAGGACACGATGGATGTGAGAGAGAGAGAGAGAGAGCAAGGGAGAGACAGTGCGAGGGGGGGAGAGAGAGTGAGAGGCTGAGATGTGGTAATGTCGGAGGAGATAAGGAATGATTAAAGAGCCAGCCGCAGAAGCAGACATGCTGAGTTGATCCAGCTAACTGTTCACTCATCAGTCTCCTAATGGTCCTGGGTGGGAGTCTGGGACTGGGGGTGGGGGGTGCATTGTTTCAACATGGGTTCCCAGATGTTACAATATGGCCTGCCTCCCTCAACGTGTGTGTGCCGCCTTCTCCTTACTTCTCACTTAATTCAAAATGAAGAGAAAACTGTCAATACGTCCAGCTATGGAGGCTGTGCACATGAAACATACAAAATAATATTCTTGTTGGAGATGTGGGTTTACATGCCCAGTATGTCTTGCTGTCTGTCTTATCTTTTTACATTTGAATTATCTTATCTGTTCTCATCTTAAGAACACTTCAGTTTGACAATAGACCCACAGAGGGATCAAACCGCTGATTCTTCAGCTTAGGCGTGGACATACAGGGCCATAAACTCAACCCCTTCACCTTTGGAGTTTGTCCAAAAAGCCACAAATAAAACCTCATTATCCCTCTCTGCCTCGCCCAATCCAGCCATTCTGAGTTTAGGTCCTCAATCAGGAAAGCTATTGTTCTGTTCCCACCTGACCGCTGGAGATAGAGCGTTGGGGAGGAAAAACCAACTTGAGAAGAGGAAAACACTCGCTAATAGAGACACTGAATGAGTTTTCTCCATTGTCGCCAGCTTGTCGGATTAAATGAAGCTAAACGATTAGGACTCGTGCATATTGCTCTGTAATTGTGGCGTGCATTGTAAAAGCTGTAATTGCCCAATCAAAATCAGCTGCCATATGATTTCAGAGAGATGAATTACCAACACAAACAAGAGAGGCCGTCTGTATAATGGAGTTTCTTAGTCATGGTTTGTCCTTACATTGTCTTCCTCTTCTTATTTTTACTCTTTAAGTGGACTTCATATGGCAGGAAGGCTGTGTTTGTTCAGTCGGCCATCGTTCAGCTGAATATATTCTGTTCTTTCTGCTTTTTGAGGGGGATTCAAATGACCTTTGTCCATTCACAAAGATGGAAAGTTTAAGAAAAAACACCCAAAAGGCTCCACCCAACAAACCATTAAAGACATTCCAAGATGCCTCAAATGACAAATCCACCCTGTCAAGAGTGCTGACAAATGTATTCCTCCATACAAAGCTATGATTGACATCTCATATAATTCTATCCTCCACCCCATTAAAATACCATAAGTGCTTTCATTGAGTGGGTATAGATGAGGCGAACAGCGAGAGGAAGACCAGGAGGAACATGTCATCTGAGACGCTCGGCTCTGGGACATAAAAAAAGGTGCTGCACGGCACTGATAATGTCTTTTTTTTACTGTGTTATAATGGAGGGGAGATCTACGTCCTTTGTAGAAGACGAGATGGAGAAGGGTTTCTTATCCAAGCAGTCAGGCGAGGTGTCACACCTTCTGCAAAGTTTCCCTGGTTTCCACTCTCTCCTCATACCTGAACAATCTGTTTCACATTGAAGCAGGCGGAAGAGGACTGTGTGTGTTTGTTTAAAGACAAGGAGAGGTATTCCAGCTGTACAGTGAGGTTGAATGGAAGACGTGTGGTTTAAACGGCTGAAGGTATTTATGTAATTGAACATGATGAATGTCCTGGATCTATTCTTGTGAATCTGAAATCTGGAACATTTTAAACTATGATAGTTTATAAATTAGGATTGTATTTCCTGAATGTGATTAGATTTTTACTTTCTTTGTATGTTTAGCAGAGAGAACTCCCATGATTCACCGCCAGCTTCGACGTCATCTTTTGGTTGTATATAAGATTGAGCGCCCCCTGCTGGTGGAATGTACACAGCAAAAAGACCAGAGTTGAATTCACTCCCACAGAGTTGATTTCAACCCTTTTTCAGGGTTTATATAGCTCCACACTTTCTAGAGTCAAATCAACACTTTTGAAATAGTTAAACATTTAACACTGAAAGAGAGAGTTCCCTTTTCAATTTGCTAAACAGAGTTAAAATAACACTTAGATTAGACAAGTAACTCTGCTATGACACTTTTTTACTACCTGGCTAGTGTTAGTTTCACTCCATTAAGTGTCAGACTATCTACACTACAAAGTGTTAAAATGATTTGGAAGAATGATTTCAAATAAAAAAAGTAATTTTCAAACAGTGACATTTTATTTTCTCTGTAAATCAATACATTGTGAATGAAGGTACAATATACAACTTCCACATTTTTCAAGAATGTGTAGAAATTCACCAATGCTGCATCATAAGACATGTTAAACACAAAATGTGCTTTGAAAAGTTCATCAAATGCCCAGAGGGAGCGGTTTGCCCGGCATGGGATGAGATGCTTATCCATGGTGATGTAGAAGCTGTCAATCTTGCTCTTCCGACGTCCAACAGGGAGGAGGTATGGATGCAGACTCTGCTGGCTGCGGAGATGCTCCTCCAGACTGCAGCATGACTGGGGAAATAAAAATTATACACAAGGATAATGTAAATAAAGTTCCCTCACAAAACCCATTCCATCTCAGGTGAAATCAAAGTTAAAATAATAAATGTAAAAATGCATTAATTTACTCACCTTTTTCATGAAATTGCATGTAGTCAACCTCCTCCAACTTCACATACTTCTGTAATTGTTTGTATTTTACTGGAACCAGCATATTTTCTGAAATAAAAGTTTGACCAAGTTAATTAACACAAAAGGAGGAAATAAAAAGGGTAATGCTGGTGATGCTCACAGGGCAACTATATACATGTGAAACATGTGCCTGCATGCTGGGACAGTGTGGTTAAAAAATTAGCTTCAACCTCAAACTGTAAACATAAAAAGCATATTGTCATTGCTACCAGCTTTAAAAGTGCCTTATTTATTTACATATATAACGTTTAAATGATTTTAAGGGTTAGCTTACTGCAGCTTGCTAACATTAGCTTATCACTGTGACTGGCCATTTAGTTCATGACAACACACAAGTCCTTTTAAAGTAGATAATCTCCACAGATATAGTATCTTCATCTTCTCTCTAGTCCTTGACTAAAACAGCTTTTATACACAAGGGGAGGAGCCGGCCGTCCCGTCCATGTAAACACGGCTCTGACAACAACACAGCCAGAGGGACTCGAGCTTCTCACTCATTGTAGACGGTCATGACTCAGAGACACATTTACACAGGATAGACTTGATTTATGATTTATTTATGTGTAAAATGTTTCACATTCTTCCTTTAACTGCACTGTAAAATTAAATATGGTTATCCAGAGTTTCTCCTGGAGAACTTCAACTTACAAAAGCTCTAATAAATTATAATGAAACTCTTTTGTTTTCCCTTTGAGATTTATGTTACAACATCATATTTTCTACTCAGTCATTTAACAGGAATGAAGTCATCATATCCACGGAGGAAACCTGAATCAATACAATGCAAAACTGGCGATAAATCACATCAGTTAAATTGATCCTCAGAACAATGATGGAGTGTAACGTTAGCATCAGGGGCCACAGAGCCATGAGAAAAGCCGATCCGTCAAGCGTTGGATGTATGGAGCTATTGAATGTGAGAGACAGCCAGACACAAACAATCCTGTTTGTCTGACACAGTGTCCTTATTAGTCTGTGGCACCAGGCTGAACACACACACACACAGAAACACACACACACAAATCACCCATATCCACACAAACACAACAGTTCTTTCAAAACATACTACACAGCCCTGCGTGTTGAAAATGTCATGTATTTGGGATATGAATGGGATTATTTACTTCTGATGGACTCTTTACTCAGCAGCCTCTACCATCAGTGTGTGAATGTGTAGGTGTGACCTGCAGTGTAAAAGCACTTTGAGTAGTCAGAAGACTAGAAATGTGTGACACAAGCTCAAGTCTATTCACCATAATCTTGTTCTCCGGCTTAGTACCTCCATGACTTCTTGCTACTTTGACATTGTTAAATTTGAAGATTCTTCCTGTTGTCTCATCTGTTCTCAACTTAAAGGGGCTATATGTTAAGGGGAATGGCCCTTTAATAGTTGTGTCTGTGCAGTAGCAATTGGCTTCTCAAAGTAGTAAAAAGTTAAATAAATACCAAAGCCAGTAATCCCGTTGGAGACATCCATCATGCTGTGAAAAACACCTTCCTCTCCCTCATTCGTTCTAATGAGAGCCCACCTCTGGACACCGAGTAATTAGAGAATTATGAAAGGCCGAGGTGACACTGACCTCATTACGGTGACGAAGATCAAACTAACGACCCGTGACTGATGAAGGCCTCCATGTCTCCCCGCCGAGGGATTCAGGACTGTCTGTGAGTCTGAAGATCCAGACAGAAACAGAAGCAGAGAGGAGAGAAGCATCACAGCAAGATGACAACTTACGTGATTTTGAAGCGAGTGAAAAAGGGAGATGCAATGTAAAATTCTGACTTAAAGTTTATCAGTAAGCAAAGTGTGAAACTAAGTTATAAGGGGCAGAATCGAGAAAGTTTCTGCATGAAGAGAGGGACACATAGAGAGAGGAGACGGGTATCAGCACAGGTAGCGAAAATGAAAGCAGAAACCTTCTAGACGTGCTCAAAACACAAATGTCAAGATTTGAAGCAAGCAAAAAAAACAACAACAACACACACCATTGCATTCAAAGGCAGAGAGCAAAATGGAGATGGAGGTGGAACGAGTTTCAGGTGGGGAATATTCCAACAAAACAGAATCCGGAGCACAAAGACTCGATGGTGATGGAAACGGAGATGGAGAACAGGCAATCTGTCAAAGAAAGCAAACGAGCGAAGGGTCCAAAAAGTCTGAACGAGAGAACTGAAACTAAAGAAACCTGAGAAACACGGCCTGAAGTACGGGAGATTTCAGGGACTCCACGGATGATTATGTGGAGCACACGCACACCCAGAGTTTATGTGCCAAAAACAGCAGACGGGATTGGAAATGATTTGAAGGCGACTTGTTACTGCACTTACTCTTAATAAGGCAATATCCTCTTCTTCGCTGAAAATATGGCTGCCAGTCAAAACGCCATTGTAAGCTTGGGCCTTTTGCGGTTTTGATGATTTGACTTTCTTCTGATAGTTTTGTTTTTCCTTTCAGATGGTGCTGGAATTTAAGCAATGTGTTCCGTGCAAATACGATCGCACTGATCCTTTAATTCATCCGTCAAGTGGGAATAGAGGGGCTCTTTACAAGATGTGCACCTGTAAGGAAATGAATATGAAGAATAAATGGGTATTTCCTTGTCTCTGGGCTGTACCCAGCTGGGTTTGGGTATTCTGACTGTCAGCATTTCTAAACAGAAACTCGTGTAACTGGTCTTAAGAGGAACAGCAGAGACAGTTTAAACTCAATTTGATTCAATAAGAGCTCATGATGCTTGACCTTGACTTCCGCTGGAGTATAACATGGTGGGCTAAACACGAGCAGTCAGGGGACGAGACCAACTATTTAGTCAGGGTTTTTTTTTTGGTTTCATAATGTTAGGCCTCATCATTAGGCCGCGGTCCCGCTGTTACCATTGATAACTACTGGCAGGTATGTCAATCATCAATCAATCAATCAATCATTATTTGTACAGCAGCGATTCATAACAAGTGTTATCTTGAGACGCTTTATGAAAGATAAATGGGATAGGGGGAGTTGGGAAAAGATGCGGGAAGGATTTCTCCTTTGTATTCCCTCGCGTTCCTGTTGTCCACACTTCCTCGCCGCTCAGGTGGTAAGTAAGGAAAGTAGCTATTGGCTGTCCTAAAAGTCGCGAAATGACGTAATCGACTAATTTGCGTAATTGCCACTTTGCATGTAATTGTAATGGGCGAGGTAGGAGAGAAGAATAATGTCATGGGAGAGACCAAAAGCACGAGCAAAAAGCAGAGCAGCAGGCCATCCCCACATTCAAATCTGAGGAACCTACACGACATATATCTTTGAATGATATACTTCTATTTTCAACAGACGTTAGACATGTAATATGGCTTGTTCAAGATTTTGCTTATATATATATGTCATTTCTTGGTGTCTCTTCCAACGCTTCATGTCCATAAAGGAGGTATTTTTCTGCTCTGGCTATTTCGGTTTTAATTTCACTCCAGTTTCAATCCAATTATATAACCAAAAAATCATAATTGAAGCGTCTGTGAAAGTGGGAATATAAAACCATCTTCCACTTTAATCATCAATCATGGTAGCATGGTCAAGTGGAAGACAAAATTCGCAGCTTTCCTCTTTTCATCCAAAAGAATGACGGACCCAGCTGTTCTAGCTTTTAATTTTGGAGCCATTACGTTACAGGAGAATACTGAAATCAAACCCTGATCGAGGGAAGGTGGAGCGATGCAAAAATACCTGTGTGCAGAAGTGAGGACATGTACACACACACACACACACACACACACACACACACAGTGTCGTCTAAGACCACAGACAAAGTATAACCCTGTCAGTCGTACTTTAGTAGCGACAGCGGTGAGGTGAGTTGTGACTGTAACCTCTGGTCTCATGGCAGAGACCGTGTGTGTGGCAGACCAGAGTGCGATGATGGATGCCTGCCCACATGAATGAACCTCCCGAGCGGGTTTCCATCGTAGGTGTTTAATTAGCAGCATGCATTGTTTTCATGAGTGACCAAAATTGTAGACCTGACGAACACCGCTGCCCTGAATAAAACTCCTTTATTTGATGTTTTTACCAATGTCTTTTTTTTCACCTTTTCTCCTTATTTTGTGAGTATTTTTCGTCTTTTCTTCCCTCCGAGCAGGATCTCCACAGCATCTCTCTCCCACAATCCTTCACTCTGATGAAAGTACGTGGGGAGGTAAAAGGCTTACCTGTTGGTTGTAATATTCCTGGCATGCTGTAGCTACAATGATTTCTCTTCTGGCTGTTTCTTTCCCTCCTTTTCCCCATAATTTTTTTTTGGATCTCTCACTGAAACAAGAGTCAAACACACATGGGAACAGAACTGTCCTGAGGGGCTCTCAGTGCCCGGCATAATGAGAAAACCAAAAAAATTAAACGAAGCCTCGTCAGAAATTATGGATAAAATCAAGATTCTTCAGTCATTTATGAATTTATGAAGGAGTGCCACTTTATCTTCTGTGTGTTTTGGATGTTGATTGGAAAAACTCCCGCACTGCCTTGTTTGATGACAAACTAATAAGAGCAAAGGAGTAATTTTAATCTTTGCTAAAATGTTCATACAACACAAAGGACCACCAGTCGTTCTGATAATGCTTCATCCTACACCAACATCATCCATGAGAGGTACAACAATCACAGTCATGTTCTTAACAATGAAGACACACCAGAAGAAGAAGTTCAATCAATAGTCAACTAGAGTTTAAGGCTGACTCTGTATACTCTTTTATGGGCACACTAAAAATAAGGTAAACAGGACAGCTTTAAAACCTGAAGCTAGAGGTTAGCCCTTTATGTAACCACCTATAAGCTCTCTTTTCCCCCTTCTGGCTTACAATATGAAACATTTTCTAGCAACATGCTGATATACAAAGTAAACTTAAGAAAAAAGTAATGAGCAAACTCAGAAAAGTAAGAATTACTTGACATTGGAGGATCATCACCCTGTCCCCAAGATTGGAAACAAGCGTTTCAAACCACTTATTTTGAATCCGAAAAGATCCACACTCAACCTGTTATTTGCATGTTTTCCACGTTAATGTCTACTACAGATAAGTGGTCGACCTAATGATCTATGGTGATTGCAGACTTGATTAAAACCTCCTCTAATGGCTCATGTGTTTGCCTCTTAAACCTCATGGTGAAGCCATGTCTGGAGTAGATTGGTGCTCACATCTGAGTTATGCTCTATAAACGGTATCGTAACATATTTCCCAAATAGAAATGATCTATTGCTAAGATTGTTAAGCAAATGTTACTTTACTTCAGGGACAGAATGTCCAACCGTTTGGCCAACCCTGAAGATTTAACAAACAGTAACTCATCATTTAGTCCATATTTAAATGACGTTTTTACGAGGGGAGATGATTCAGTAGCCAAACCAAACACAACCACCAAATCAAGCATATTCAAATATGAACATTACAGCGAATTCATCTCAGTGATAGATTGCAGATGGTCCTTGACTTGTATCCATTTGGCGAATACCTTTTTCTTTTCTTTTTTTTAAAGTACATGACACAGGGTTGGGTGGGGTTGGAAGAGGGGGGCTACAGTGATCCGAGGGGATAAGAGGCAATGATCTTAACTCAGGCTCAGGCAGATAATGATGGGTTGTGGAGGTCTAAGTTAAGTATCAAGTGGCTCAGCACAAAACCTGGAGCTGAATTTTAAATTGCTGGACGGTCTGAAGGTCATCACCGGAGATGGAGAAGGAGAGGGGGATGGCCGGGGCCACATGGAGGGAGGATGTTTGAAGTAAAGAGAACGATAATGATGAAGGATAAATCACAAGGAAACAGCATTTGTTGATGCCGTCTTGTCACAGAGATGGTAATTCCAGTCCAAACACTAGGTTGTGTTTGGATGTGGGATAATAGAGTTCCCACATTGGCAAGTTTAACCATAACAAACAGACAAATGACTCAGTGTTGTTTGACAAACTACACACAACTTCAATTACCTCTCCATTGCCCCTAAAGATGAATCCAAACCACTCGAATCTTGTGTGTTAATGGATTTTCTGCCTGTGCCAACGGACCCAGAGGATTTGGAATCCAGTCTCAATCTCTGTTCATTTCAGAGTTATGCCGAAAACAAAACAGCAATTACCATTTAATAATGGACCTCCCCGATCCGGATCACTCCCAAATTCCAAAACAATTGTTCCATGTCCCGAGGCTTTTCTGTCCACCAAATTTAATAAAGAATCACTCTAAGCCTTTGAGATAACTTTAGACAGTCAATCCAACTAATGAATTTCCTTTGACTATGTAATAATTTCCAGACACAGCCTTAGAAGGGTGGCGTGTTATGGAAAGGATACAGGGTTTTCAAGGTTGAACACCAAAAATATCCAACAGCACTGATGTTGCTTTGACAGCTGTTGACGTTTTTTCGGCCTGCCATACCTCGCAACCCCCCCCAGCACCAGTTTAGACAACTAGAATAACATTGTCAGTAAATATTGCAGTGTGGTCGAAGCCACAAAGCTGAACAGAATCCCATCGAAGCACTTGTTATTCGTTGGTTCATCTGAATTCAAAATACTGTTGTGATTATTGAAATGCACCGTTGCAGTGGTAACTTGCACAGCAGTCTAAGTTTTTAAGTGCAGGGGCTTCAGTCCTCGGCTTTATTTAATTGTTCATCATAATCACATAATTAAACAGAAGGAGTTTCATGGTGTTACATGATGATGTTATAACTCTCAGCTGTTTTATTAAGGTTGACACCATATTAGGAAACCACAATATGCCTTAAGCAACGCCCAGGAACAAACGTGTGTTTAATCCAATGGCAACCTCTTTAAAAATAATCACTGACTCTTGTCTTTTATTTCTAGGCAGAACGTATGAGTGTGCATTACTTCTTTAACATCTGAGCATCCCAAACTAACAGGACCAACTCCATTATCACTGCCAGCTGATCCCTGCTGGCTCAATTATTTCCCCTACAACACCGTGTTTGATGCAGAACTCCCCAGCCTGCCACAGGGTTCTCTTTTTGACTGCGTTGGAAATAGAACCAGAGAACTCCCGCAATGAATACTCAACTACAATCACAGGGGCTGCTGTTGGTTTTCTACAGACAGCACTGACTTAACACTGCTGCTTTGAAGCTTCACAGACATTCTGGGGGCAAAGGTGATTCTATAATGACAGATTATTTTTAACCAACGTTTATGTCCAAAGACTATAAAGCAGCTCTCAGTGTAATGCATCACCAGTGAGCAGTTTGGCTGTGACATAATCCCAGTTTTTAAGGCTGACCTACAGGGCTTTCACACTTGCAGAAAACTCCTGAAAAACTCCTGATTTTTGCAGGAGGAGCTGCATGTGAGAACGCAAAAACTAATTTTTTGCTCAGACTTCACCCGGAGTTTCTCCTGCCAGACTCCTCATATTTTTTCTGCAGCTAGTCCGAGTGAGCTGACGTGAGAGCAGGGTATTATCAGGAGAACTCAGCTCGAGCCAATAGGAGGGGAGAGTGACGTTTATATACTATGACGCACGTTATTAACCTGCTGCATTATGTTTCCTGTTCTCCAGTATTTCTCTACTCTTTTGTTGACATTGTGATTCCACCTAACTACACGTAGCATTCACATAAAGACAAATATTCTCATTACATCATCGTATAGCGGACTCTGTTGCTTCGTCTGCTGCGTCCATGTTTTTTTTAATGACACATCTGACCATGTGTGTTTGTAGTCACCACACTTACATTTGCACTCATCTATAACGGCAGCAAACAAAGTGTGTAAAGCCCCCGCTTTATGATAAGCTTACCATCAGTATGCAACAGACAGGTCACACAGAACACACGAGAAAACAATAAGGAGACAGGCTGGGAACTATTTTTGCATAATCAGTTTGTGTATTCATAAATATAAAACATATTCATACAGCGACTGAGTGCCTTTCTGTTCCTGTGAGTCAACGGGAAAGACTGATTTAAACATGTTGGCAACATTGGGCTCATCTTTTCCTAACAAGATTCCTCCACCCTGCCCTCAGCGTGGGTAAATTCTCTGGTAATCCCTCTACATTTGGCTCTCTGACGACAACAACAGCCCCAATCAGGCTCTGGTTTATCCAGCGAAGGACTCATTAGCTTTAGTCTTGTTTGAGTGGGCTACATACCAGGCACCCTGACACTGCCTCCAACAGTTTCCATCCACAAGGGAGGTGCCCGGTGTTTGCAGACTCCGCTCGGCTGTGCATGCTCCTGATCTGTCAGCGGGTCGAGGGTTCTGTTTAGAGGGGTGAAATTATCTGAGTCGCCTTCTGGCAAACGCCTCTGGCGCTTAAAACCCTGCTCCTTTGTTTATTTGTGTGTGTGTGTGTGTGTGTGTGTGTGTGTGTGTGTGTGTGTGTGTGTGTGTGTGTGTGTGTGTGTGTGTGTGTGTGTGTATTTGAATTTGAGAGAGAACACGTTTGTGTGTTGGCTGTTTCCTCTTCTCATCAAGAGGCATTCATCCATTAGTTATTATCTGAATACTTTTCACAAAAAGAACAATGACCATAAACACTTCCATTCATTCAATTAGCTCTTCATTTATTCAGACCGTGCATACATTATTTTTAATTTGAATAATGAATACGAAATATTAGATTTAATGGATCTTTAATAGGACAGTTAATGCAGAAGTCTAAGGGTGTTTTCACTCCTCTGGTTCGTTTGCTCCAGTCTGAATCATGGACCAGTCTGTTAAGTTTGGTTTCTGTGCACACGGGGACATTTACAAGAGGACCACAATGTGTGATGCGCCAGAAAAATCCTCTCTTATTGGTAAATTTTCTTATTAAGAAAATCCCAGAAGTAAACAAAGACTAGTCGATTCCTGATTGGCTGTCTGCTCTAAAGACACTTTACAATTTCTAAATGGACAGACGACTCCACAGAGTGATGATGAATAATATGTTGATGTTCTGGAGACGCCGAAGGCGCTTAAGAAGACAGTTCAGGAGAAAGCGCTCTTTAATCCTCTTGAACCAGGACCTGCTCATCCACCAAAAATGTCTGTGAAGCTCCATCAGGTCTTTAACACATGTTCATCAGCTATGAATGGAGAGGGTCCATGATGGTGATCTCTGCAGTTAGGTCGGATTGAGGTTGGTGACATATCAGTATTTCAGTCATTGATTTAAAAAAGGTCAAATTCACCATCCAGGAAAATAAAATCTGTTAGGCTGAATTAATCCAAACTTTTTTATTAAGCAATATTTGTTTTAGCAAGAAAAACATTCTTTAAATATAGATCTGAAATTAGAATCGATATCCTCTTACTGATCACTCTTTAACAACGCCTTCTGGAGGTGATTTTCTTCATTGTTTTATCTCAAAGCCAAAACTCGTTTTCAGATTTACCAAAAAAAGAAAATGTTGCTTAGCAACCGTGGCAAACAACTTTAAACTTGGAAACTAAAACTGTATGTGATGTATTGTGTCATTATGACTATTAATGCCATTTCAGGGAGAAATACTCTGAACAACTGTGGGATTAGTATTTTTGATAAAAATAAATATTAAATAACAACACAACATACAACGTTAGGTTTAGCCTGGGTTCTAAAGTAACTCGTATTTATTGTATTTTGACCACATTCACATGACAAAAAACATGAAAACAATCAAAATGACTGCCTGAGTAGTCCTAGTTTACAAATACAAAAAAGCAAATACACACTTTCTCTCTCTCACTCTCACTCTCTCTCAAACACACACACACACAAAAACCTTGTACTCAGCATTCCTCACGTCTGTTGAAAAACAGACAGAGCAGACACTTGACCTTTTTCACCAGACAGCCGTGACCCCAAAGACTCAATTTTTGCTGATGGTCCCCTGTGTGTGTGTGTGTGTGTGTGTGTGTGTGTGTGTGTGTGTGTGTGTGTGTGTGTGTGTGTGTGTGTGTGTGTGTGTGTGTGTGTGTGTAGGTGTGTGTGTGCATGTGTGTGTGTGTGTGTGTGTGTTTGTGTCATTTGTATTGTGTTCATATGCCAATAGTGTCCATGTAAGAATGTGAGAAGATGGAGAGAAAGAAAACAAACTCTCCCCTCTTCACCCTGGCTTGGCCTCGAGATTTTCAAACAACACTGGAGGAGATAAATGTCCTATTTGTATATAGACCCGACAGCGGCTTTCTGCCACTCAGGCAGCTTTAATCGTTTAAAGTATCAAGACTATCAACCCGTAAAAGCAAAGCTGCTTTGTTTTCAACATGAAGTGTCAGTAGCCTTCAAGCTAGCTCTTCCCTGCAACTCCTTGTTCTCCTCCTTTGATAAGACAGATCTACATTCACAGCGCAAGTAAAACACTGAATTAAACTATGCGAGGAAAGCGGCGGCCCCATCTTCTTTAACCACCAGATCCCTGAAAGCTATCGCACTTATACAAAAGGAGGGGGAAGCTATAATTGCCAGTGCCGGGCTAAAACCGTGCAATTAGCTTCAAACGACAAGACAGTCGGAGAGCTGAAATTTCCAGTTTCCTGAGCGTCTCCTAAAGAGAGGGAGCGAGAGAGAGGCGTGTCCTCCAACCTTTTACAGCAGGGAAGGAATAAAGGTTGTAAGAGGCAGGCAAAGAGAAAAGATAAAGAAGAGGCCCCTGCTCAAATGCTTTACATAAAGTGTAATTAAAAAGGAGAGATGTATCCTGCAGAAATATGACAGAGAGAGAGTGAATAGGAAGAAGATGAGACAATGGAGGTCGCATAAAGCCCCACATTCCCCCCTTACTTTTCTGAAGCTGAAGGGTTTTTGAATTTCAATTTCATATTTATTTCCTTTCAAAGTAAAAACTGTGTTTCTAGATGATTCATGCTGCATTTTGGGGACTTTACTCTGTGATATTTTGGCCCATCTTTGCTGCTAAAAATTCAAGCACAAAGACCAGATGCACATTTATTGCTTGATTTCTTTCAGCCAACTGTCACCCGCTGCCTCAGCTGGCCTGCAATTAAAATTAAATGTGGAGTTCAGCTGCTCCACAACTAGAGTATCGTTAACCTCCTATTTAGGGTAAAATTGCAGAAAAGTAGCACTTTTCCTTGTTTGAAAGGGCACAGAACACAATGCTTGTGACTTAAAAAAGGGCAAAATATCAAAGGCTGGAGCAGACAATTATGGCCGTAAGAGAGGTTCTCTTATCTTTACTTTTCGGGGACTTATTTTCCCTGAAGTGAGCAATCAGCTCCCTCTCTACTTTTTCTTCTTTGATCTCACTTGAACTTTTATAGGTCCTGATTTTATTTCACATCTCCTCTTGCACACAATTAATTTATACCAGAAGTGGAAATAGTTTTTTTTTTCTTCATAACTTTTCCTTTTCACACTTGCCATCCTACATTTCTTCCAAGCACAAACCCCTTGTTCAAAAAATGAAGAAAACATCACTTTCAGTGTGAAATAAAAGCCTGGCTAAGAATACAGGAGTTTCATCTCTATAATTTCAAGCATGCACACACTGCAAGATATGAAAATCATGGGAACATCACATTTTACAGGATTTGACTAAGATTGTGCCCGGCAGAGGTACCCACCACCTCAGGTGACCTCATGTAAACAATGGTGAGGGAAAAACGAGTTATGGTGAAGAAATTCCCCGGGGGGAGACGTCGATAACATGTATTGAATATTCTAATATAAGAGCTAGAAGTAGGATTGTAACTGTCAAATGCATTACAGTTGTCCAGAGTTCCCGTGCTGGTTGCATCATCCTGGCAGTCGCCACTACTGTCCACTTATTACTGTCCTCCCTCGTCTCTCTCATCTTCGGTGATCACACACGACTCCCGCCAGACCCTTTCAGTACGTACTCGGCTAGATTTTGAATTCTAACTATCAAACATGTTTGATGTGAATCGAGTAAACCCAGATGATCTCTGAGCAGATCGGGCGCGTTAAGATTGCATCTTTATATCACTCACACTACAAGATAAGCTGGGAAGATAGCCTCGAGTCGGGAAACCCTGCGATTGTCGGGAAGAGGGAATCGCAGTCTGAGCAGGAGGCTTAAAGTTAATAAAGTCATATTTACATACCCTTCTGTTTTCCCTGTTTTTAGGAGGATGGTATCTCAATGCCTACATATGCAAAGTTACATTTGTCCCATAAAAATGTCAAAAGCAAACCGTTACATTATTTCACTGTCATCATTTCCCTTCAGGCTCTCATTCAAAGGTGTAACCTGGTACTCAGTTTCATTTCATTCTTACCGCCTCTTGCCTCACACTGTGTCGGGACATGGTGTCTGAGAGGTTTCAAATCGCCTGTCGAGTGTCTTCTCTGGCTTTTGAGATTTCTTATTAGGGCTGCGTTAAGTCCCAGCTCACTTGAATAAGCCCAGTGAGGTGGTCATTACACTGTCCCTCTCTTCAGCTATTATTGCATTAGCTAAACTGACCATTAAATGAGCACCCAGCTCTCCCCATCTGGACACACACTTCCAAGGAGCTGACGCTGAGCCAGTATTATGAGCGCATTTTGTTCTGCTTTACCGACTCACGGCTGTGATGGGTCTCCCACTTTTGGCTCAGCTGCATAAACAAACACATGATTTTAAGTAAGCATAAAACTAGAGAGGTATCTGAATGAAAACATGCTTAATTTGTGGTTTCCAGATTTCATAATGGAAAATTAACAAGCATTTTAAAGTGTTTGGCACAGAGCCTGAAAGGAAATGTTGAACAAAAGCAGCTCTTTGCTTCAGCAATAAAAAAATAAAGATGTATCTTAATCTGTCTCAATGGATTCATTTGGAGCATAAATAGTCCCTTTTTCAGGTATTGCATTAAGCTTGTGTTGTTGTTGACGAGCCTATTCACCTCTCTGCTCAGGTCTGAATGATTCTGATGAGCCGTGTAACAGAGGGACTGCAGAGCGACCTTAGGTCCTGGTTTTGAATGCAGCTCTTGTATTGAGGAGAAGTGAATGATTCTCTTTTATTTAGCATCATCGAGCATTCAGCAGGCCGGGCGAGGTAGATGCTGAGGAGGTTTTTTCGAAGGCTTTAACACACACAAATGCACTACAAGAGAGACCGCAGGCTTTGTCGTCGGTGCTCTCTAATGCATAATGGACGACAGTGAGATAGAGAGAAATGGGGCGGGCTGTGATTGAGAGTGAAATAGAGGAGTATTCAGACACAAGTGGGTGGACAATAAAGGCAGAGAGACTTGTTTAAGTTATCCGTCTGCTGCTGATCCACCTGCCAGAAGATATTTTTAGGACTTGCCAGACGAATGGTAATTTTACACTGATGATTAGCGTGCCATTAGATATGAGCAATTATCCACACTTTCTCCATCTCTAATGATGAAGATGAGGGTGTAAATGAGCGACTACCATTGGAACGATTCACCATGGATTCCTAGCTGTCATTATGCCTCACGGATGTCCAAGGATGAGGCAAATGGGATTCAATTAGGTGTGTGTGTGTGTGTGTGTGTGTGTGTGTGTGTGTGTGTCTCGAGTCCATTGTCTACCTACTTATCCTCCTCTCCAGGGACGGAGACTGAACTGATTGAATCCATATCTGGCGCCTCTCAGCAGGGGATGAGATGGCGGTAATCCCCACTGTCAGGCCTCCATGCTGGGAGGGATTCACAACTTGAGTCCCCCCGCCTGAGGCCTGTGTGCCGGGGCTAAGACTACTGAGCTCTGGATGGCTGTTCTCTCTAAGCAAACACCTGAGCAACACAGACCGAGAGGGAGATGAAAAACAACAACATACCACTCAGTATGTCGCCGAGAAAAAGATTGAAGAAAGGGCCGTCAGCATTACCATCTTATCGTGATTAATTAAGGTCTGAAATGAATGCTTCTTTTTATTTGTTATTGGGAATCATCGCATGTTATTTTATCCCTTTATCACATTTAATGCAGAAACATGAATGATCATGATAAGAGGATCAATATAGTATGAGGGGTTTCACATAGTAGGTTCACAATACACTTTCACAAGTAACATATGCCTCTTTGAAAGAACCAGAACATGATTAACACTTCTGTTTTCACACCAGCTGCATTGTTCACCTGTAATCTAATGAACATCAGGGTTTTTCTTTTTTTTTTTCAGGAACACAGCCAGCTCGCTTTGCAACATAGGGGTCATTTGTATTTACCCACAGTGGTTGTTTGTGTTATGCACAACATTTGGTGCACATATTTATCCAAACTGCCTTACAGAAGAATCATAATGCTATTTTTATTCTGCCGTGTTTAAAGATTAGCACATGTAGCAAGGCTTTGAAGAACATCTGGCTGATTAAGGCCCAAGCATCAATAATCGAAACAGATTTCTGCACGTTGTGACAGAACGCAGATTCCTCGTAGGAGATGGACAAGAGTTTGGGTGTTGGAAGCATTCTGTTTTCCGGTTGTAGCCCAAATAATATCATATTGCCATATAGTCAAAAAGGTCATCTCTCAACTCCAACATCAAGGTCACTGTAAGCAATGACCACTACAAAGAAAGGATGTTTTTACCTGTATATCACTTACTACTTACTTGTTAATCCCTGAGGCTGTATCGCGTCAGACAATAGCCAAAGGAATAGCCATCACTGATGCTGACATCTAAAAATGGTTGGTCAGATTTCAGCTGGATGGATGCCATTGTTAAAGAATGCATTTTTCAGCAAATGAAAGCTTTATGGTTTTCACTTTTCAGAATTGATTCAATGACCCAATCAGAGTGCAGGATTTGACGTTCATCAGAGCCCATAGGGACGTACCAGCTTGGTTGGCCCAATAGCATGACCATGGCCACCATCACATTGTTTTCGCTATCTGTCTGTTCAGCCGTCTGTCGGGCTGACTGAGACACCTGTCCATAATCAGAGGATGCACATCTCGCCTTTGGCAGAACAAACTCACAATCTGGTCACTGCCCGACCGTATATGTAACAGATTGGTTGAGACATTCTGTCATGGCCTCATCTCGGTCCACTATCACAATGGCCAACTGTTATCCCTGAAAAACAGGCAAGACAAAAACAGCAACATTAAAAATTAATCCTGAACACCTATGTCTTCATTGGTGCTATGGTCATACACAGATTCAAACTGCAAGAGGGATGAAACTCCATTGCCATTTGCTGCCATCACTATTTATTTTTCTTTGTTTAAGGCATGACTGCTTGGTTATTGAATGACCTTGAAGTTTTGATGGGCGTGTTTCATAAAGATTGGGTCTGTACATGGACAAATTTAAAACCAATGAAGTGAAAAGTCGCTTCAAATTGACATTGTTGTGTTATGATTGTGGATTCAAACCTTCAGAAGCATCTCATCCCAACCGGGCATTTATGAGGTCGTATATTGGTACTCTGTAATTGACTCAGTCCCTGGATTGTTACGTTTAAAATCAATAAAAACGATGTCAAAAAAGAATCTTAAATATTTAGATACTATAAAGTTTATGGGTTTTTCTAGCATTTTATTGGAAGTGCAAGCTTGATTGAGTGAAAGATGCAAAACTCAGACACAAAGGTAGAAAGTTCCAGTTGAATTGAATCAGGAGTCAAGCGAGAGAGAGTCAGGAGACGTGGAAATCTGGAGGAAGGGCATGGACCGAGGAAGGTGAAGGCAAACTCCGACCTGTGTTTGGCACAAAATGGTAATTAATGAAGGCCCTGGTGAGTTTGTCTGCTGGGCATGTCGGGTGAAGGTTCAGGCAGGGAACTGGTACCGCAGAGCAGGAGGACGTCGCTGTATCAGACATGACCAGCAGAGTAAACAGAACAGGCAATAAAACAAAGTCTCAAAGCTCAAAAATATGACCATGAATGGAGTCAGAAGGTAATTTTGAAAACAGTCACTTCTTTAAGACTGAGTGTCACATTTCTCCCGCTGTGAAAGGCAGATTTGAAAAGAAGTGCCGAGATAAAAAGAGAAGAAAAGCTAGTTTAGAGGTATGATATGTGATAGCTTGGATTGGTGACTGAGCCTACTGTGCTCACTATCAGCTGTACTGAAGACCTTGAATGGGGGTCTTGTTCATTCAAGGTGTGTGACGGAGCGAATGTTCATTTTAACAGACAAGTCCAATTAAGTGTCGTCACCCCTGGGTGTCTCCAAACTGAAGCAGAGCTCGTGAGTTCTCGGCTCGCCCAAAGCTTCAAAAAGAAATCTAATGAAAGTGTTTGATGTACGACTGAGGTAGGTAACCCTAGAGGGGGAGCCAGAACGCTGTTTGTTGATGCGCATGTCAACACAGGTATGTTTGACATCCTGTCTTATGAATGTGAATACGTCACCGTGGAAACGTGTTTTGTTTGTTTTTTCATCAGAATATCTACAAAACAGTTGTGTCTTTCATGAGCTTAATTGAAGTTTGTTGCTGGTGTCATGGCAAACACAACCCTGGGATTATCCTCGTCAAGGGCTTCCAGGTGTCTGCTGCCCGTGGCATAATTGCTCACGACTGCCAGCTAAGGTAAGGGAGACGGACCTTACCTGCCGCAGCCTCGTTTGGCACACAGATGCGTCGCACATAAAAGTACATAAAGTTCAATGTCAATTTTTTTTAACACATCCAATGTCTGTTTGTGGATTGCACAATCCTAGTGTTGTAGTACTCCAAATCGGTCTTGGTGTAAAGACCAGTCTCGATACCACTTTTTGAAGGTCTCTTCTCGGAATGGAAAACATTTTTACTCGGTCTTGTCTCTCGACCTCAGACTTGGCGGACTCCGGACTTTAAATCAAGACCGATCAAGACCACCAATATTTTTCCACATTACTGTGATTAGAAGGAAAATGCCTCTTTCTAAATGAACAAATACATTTAATTAATTTGTAGGTAGCAGCTACTTTCCAGGTGTTACAGTCTAAGTGAGTGACACGCTCACTGCACTACACACGTTGATGATTTTTCATTGATATTTATGGTTTTGGTCTCAGCATACTCTGGTCTCGGGTATGTCTTGGTCTTGTCTCGGTCTAAGAGCACTCTGGTCTCGGGTAGATCTTGGTCTTGGTTAGTATGGTCTTGACTACAACACTACACGATCCTTCTTTATCAGAAAGGGGAGATGGTACTGATACTGTTGGCCAAACAGACCTCGATGCAGCTTGCAGTAGGTCCCCTAAGACGAAAAAAAACGTTCACCCCACACCTATTTATTTCTGTTTGGATCAGAGAGGAGAGCACTCTCCTATGAGCAGAGCAGAGTCCAGGCCTCTGTCGGGTTTTAAGAGCTGATGTGGCAGAAAGTATGTGACGGTTGTCAGTGTGAGGCGGTGTGACAAAAGTGTGTTATTGACAGGGTTTCATCGAGGATTAGTACTTTATTATGGATATTTCATGCACAACACTTCACCAGTTAGAGGTGGCCATGAAACAGAAACGTGTGTAGACTGAAATATTTGTGGCCTATAGCTTTCCTCTATTGGCCTTGACATGTGTGCATACATTAATAAAAAAAGCTTTTTGCTCATCACTGATTTCAAGGCCTTGATTCCCTCTCAGGACTCAAGGCTTTGCTACTTAGCTTAAATACAGGCTGCAGTACTCTACATGTGTAGGTTGTTTTGTAGGAGACCTGAATGCAGACGACTTGAACTTGGGCAATAATCTGATCTGCATCTGTTATTGTTTTCTTGAAAATGTGCAAGAATTGAATTCCAATAAAAGACGAGGCAGTGAAGAAAAGTGAAGTATAAAAGTTTTAAATAAATATAAAATATCTTAAGTATCTTTTAAGAAAGTGTATGTTCAATACAACATTTCCTGACTTGTAAAGTTGCTGAAGTTAAATCAGTAACTCACCTTCAACCTTAAGCAGTTATCACATGAGTGATGCAAAGTTTACAGTCTTTCAGGTTTTCGTTTTCTGTAGGTCTTAGGACATTCTCCTCCACATAATATAGAAATTTAAATAATAGCTATTGCAATAACTGCAGCTTATTTTAATTAGGAGAAACATGAGCCCTTTTTGTCGTGTAATTCTGTAACAGCCTCCACCATCAGACTGTCTCGTCCCTCAACCACCGCCGTCCTCATTCATGCACGGCCTGCTCCTGCCTCCACCTCAGCGGAGAGGAAGTGTGGACAACAGGAACGTGAGGAACACAAAAGAGAAATCCTTCCTGCATATTATCCCATATGCTCTTTTGTAAAGCGCCTCGAGATAACACTTCTGAATTGGCGCTATACAAATAATGATTGATTGATTGATTGGTTGATGGTTGAACAGCACCTTAACAAAGCTCCACCATCATTACGTCCTTCACATTGATTCTGCAATGGTTAAATATCGTTGTCCCAGTCTGTGAATTCACATTGTGTCACACCATTGCGGAGAGAGAGCACAGCGCAGTGGGAGCTTCACATACACAGTCAGACATGCACACACACTCACACACACACACACACACACACACAAGTGCTGTAATGCCTCTATTACTACCTCCCAAGACCATAGAGAAGTGGATTACTTTGACCCCTCATTACGCCTCCACGACTTCCATAGTGAAGGCCAAGTGAAGAAGACATCACAGGGACGTCAGTATCGCATCCTGAAATATCAGTCTGAATACGGCTATAAATCAGAATATGTGAATGCACCGTAGACTGAATGCTATTGAATGTTTCATTTTTTCCAATTGAGCCGAATATAAAAAAACAAGAAGATGCACACCACTAGAGAATCATAACACTTCAGTACAAGGGAAACTCCTGAGCACACACACACACACATACACCTTTCACCTAAGCTGTGGTATCAACACACAGTGTCCTGTTCAAACACTAATGCAATCAAACACAAATATATTCTGGGCTTTCTTTCACACATCATCTCCTATCAGAGTTATTTCGTACTTTCTCTCTCGCACACACACACACACACACACACACACACACACACCCACATACGCACAGAAGTTAATTCCTCTGATTACTGATTTACACAACCAACAACACAACAGCACAGGTGGCCCGCCCCAGGCTCTTTTCCTTCTCCTCCTACTCAACCAGAGAGCAAAAAATGGAGAGGCGGAAAACCAGGGATGAACGTGCTAACGTGTGAAAACATAATGGAAGTCAGCCCGAAGGTAAAGAGCAGGGATTACAAAGTGAAGCCAGGCTTGGCAACCAGCTGGAACGCCTTTATTTTGCATACACGCAGTTGATACGGTACCATATTGTGGTTTATGTTCCCATCCTGGAAAGCTGAGGGCAACGTGGGAAATGTGGCAAGTAAATGTGTTAACTCGTACCCGGCTTAGGAGTGCTGGAAGAGGAAGGAGTGTGAAGGTTTTAAGGAAGATGATGATAGTGATGTAGTCTATAATGAAATAGGTGATGTGGTACTCAGAGAACATTTGAATTGAGGCTAGACGCATACGTTTTTAAGTGTCTCATGATCATGTCTGTGATGGTTGTTGCTACGGCAACAGAATAATTGTCTTCTAGTTCTTCTGTAAAGTTATTTATTCTCTCAAATTGTCTATGGGAACTATTCACAGGCCTAACAACCAGTAGGGCAGTTCTGTTTTTGAAGTGTTGGAAGCCGTTTAGAATGATGTCATATAGCGGTCCACTTCCTTGATTGAGCGCGGTTGCTGCCTCCAGCAGACCGTACTGGAGTACACTTCCGAGACGACCTCTTCAAGCGGACTCGGGCACAGTACCTGAGTAGGAATATGAGCACAGTATGTTTGTTTTCACACTGATCAAATGAACTTTGGGGTAAAGTGTACTCAGTTCCAGACCCGGGTCCCTAGTGTGAAACCCCCCCCTCAAAGGTCAACTCAAATAATTAGAGCAGCGTCTGACGAGCAACACCTATGTTCTAAAATTATGATGATGTCATTTTAAACCGACTTTTGAAGCCTTTGCTTCAGCAGTTAGAACAAACCTCACAGGTGTTTACATAATGTCCAATTATTTGTTACAAATGTAAACCTCATGAGGGCATCTGGCTCATGTTTTCAGTCTGCACTAAAAATAATCTATTTACTAAGTGAGAACAAAACTATCCTGATTAAGTGCTTGTAATTGTTGGTTGTTCTCGGCTCTTTAAAGCTGATTTGTGAGACCGAGAAGGCTTTAAAGAGTTGTATGGTCATTATGAAAAGGTTTTATTCTGAGAGAATGGAAATCCATCCGCTGCTCCGCTCGCTCATGTACGTTCCTCTCTGTATCTGTACATGTAGGAGGTCATGTATTGTTTGTCTGACTCATGCAGTAAACTGTAAAACCTGTACATTATCTTCAGTATTTTATATTTATCTGCTACTCTTGCAGCCTTGTTCAATATGTTTGTATTACACAGCGGTGGGTGTAACATGCAGGACCTGTGAGTTACTTTTCTGGACTTTGTGCTTCTGTTTATTCCTGTTTTTAAAGTTTAAAATACAAATGAAATCATGTTATTACAGTTAAATTTGTTCTGCTTGCTTTCTTGCACACTGGGTCAAATGCAGGGAATCTGCCATGCGAGGTCTGCTGTGTGCGCTGTGCCTGATGGCTTCTAACAGGGTACATAGCCAATGCAAAGAGTGGGAGGAATTGGGGTCAGCGGGGGCCCAGAGCTTATTTTACACCAGTGGGCCTGTAGGAAGTTTAGCCAAGCCTTCAATCTAAATACTTCACAGTTGACACTGTAAACAACCATTGGAATTACTTTCCAAGGCCCATAGAGGTGAAAGATTTCTACGTTTACGGGGTGTTTTGTGACAGGGACACTTTGTATTTTATTCACTCTTCTTTCAGTGCTGCTCGCGCCACAAACAAAATACAACTCGTTTCCACTGTACCGTAGTGAAGACAGAAATCTCTGAGACATATATACTGTAAAACCCATATGTCACAATGGTGTACAAGAGTTTGTTTCTGAGGATCTCTCTGAGGAAAGTCAAGGTTTAAACTGTCTGTGTGAAGGTTTCCAATGCGTTCAGCAGAGCCCACAACGCTAACTTCTTTCTAGAACCACTTGTTTACACCATGTGGAGTTTGCAATCCTGCTAGCTACTGCTGCAGTAGTTAGGCTCTCAGCCTACTGTCAGACGGGAGGGGGGACGGGGGCTCTATGCACCGTGCAGCAGTCACAGTACATAAGCGTCACTCCCCCTCCTATTGGCTCGAGCTGAATTCTCCTGATAATATCCCGCTCGGACTTGCTGTGGAAAAAATACTCGTGGTCTGGCATGAGAAACTCCAGGTGAAGTCCGAGTGAAAAATTCAGCTGTTTGCGTTCACACATGCAGCTCCTCCTGGAAATATCAGGAGGTTTTCAGGAGATTTCTGCAAGTGTGAAAGCCCTATAAGTGTGCTGAACACCAGAGCTGGTTTCTCCTCTTCTTTTTTTCATGAAGCCAAAGCTTTATAAATAGACTTATTTAATGAAAACCATTAGTTACTTTCCACCACAACATATTGCGTGAGAAAAAATATGCAGTTCATCTCTTGAGGGCACCCAAAGAAGCTTCCAGGGGGTTGCTTAAATTAGGAAAGCCTGCCCACAAACACAAACACTCACAGGGGTGTGACCTCGACCATCATGCCAGCTCACTTCTGATTAAATCTTTGGGGTTGAAGTTTTGCAAGTGACACATTGTTTCAGCTTGCATCATCCCCCGCTGCCATGTGTGAGTTATGACCCCTGGTTACTGACATCTTTCACAACAATAACAACACATAACTCAGTCTGCAGCCTCTCTGTCTCCCGGCCTCAACTACCCCCCTCCCCCTCCTTCTGTCTCCCATGAAGGGCTATGATATCCATTTCTAAACAGGAAACAGACACAATGTGAGCATATGCCTTTATGCATGCTTGAATGTGCATGTTGTACTTTGTCTTTCTGCACAAACCTGTGCTTGTGTGTGTATGTGGAATATTACATTCCATTATGTTAGAATTCTGCCTGCATGGGAGATCTGCAAGTCGGTGCATCATATCCGAGATATCCACGGTATTGATCTGAAAAATCGACCATGAGTGAGTGCACTTAGCCTTTTAGGAGGGGGGGGGGGGAAAGGCAGAAGGCTGAAGGAAATGGTAAAAGGCACAGCTCCCTCCATGGTTTATTTATCCCTCTCTTGCCTCTGGGATGTGCTGTGGTACATTGCCAGGAGCACATGTGTTAAAGATACAACACATAGGAATGCGCAGACAAATAAACTGCAGGAACCACAAGCAAACAAAAGACCACAAATGCACAAACAATGACGCATAAACATGAAGATAAGGAACGCGTGTGTGCCAGTGGTGAGCACATAGTCACACATGTGTGGATGTTGTTGTCGTGTGCAGATTTACTTTCATAAAACTGCCCTAACTCATCAATGTAGCACCAGCCAGGCACAATGACTACATGACCCTGATTATTGATCGTGTGATTGCCACAGACTGGGGTTATATTTGTCATATTTAAGCCACTGACAGCCACTTTGGCCCCAGTATTGATGAATTCACGAGTCATTTATAAATGCCACTTGATAAAGCTACAATTTCCCTCTTTAATCAGACCACTAATTGCAACCACAAGACTCATTCCAAAAGCAACATAGAGGAAATAAAAGAGGTAAACAGAAACAGGAGAAATACTTTGGTTACAATCTGTTTCTTCTCCTGTGTTTGGCATTAATCCAGCTAGGATACAGCTCTATATCGTGAGTGAAAGTAGGAAGTAAAGGCGGAACCAACAAACAGAGCGATGATGGATGAGGCGTGCAGGCCGACTAATTTGTGACAGGCTGTTCGCACCTCTCTGCCGGGCAGGCGTCCTGCTGTGGGAGCCGTGTAAGGTTCTGATTGCACTGATGGTATTGAAGTGACGCTCTCTAACTCACAACACCTGGCCCTCTGCTCCAGCCGGCCTCCCAGCCTCACTGCGGGGCACGCAAGTATATGGAGGAGACGGGAGAGGAGGGCGGAGGTGATGGAGCCTTGGCAGAGGAAGACTAATGGCTCTCCCTGGTCAGGTCAAAAACCTCCTGGTGGCCTGACATGGTCTGCTGACATTTGGGCCATCATATACATTGCACGTACAGTCTATAAAGAGTACATGTTTATGTATAGAGAGAGAGATGGGCGATTAATTGGAAAAAATAACAACCTTACCTGTCTTTGTAAGGTGTGTCAATATGCCTCCATATGCTAACAGAGCAGCTTCATTGCACCTTGACATTCATTACAAAACTCTACAGGAGAGAAGGATCCTTTCCTCCAAAACATGTTCCCTTCTCTGGTGCTTCATTATGGTGGTCCAGGCTAAGGCTGAAGAAAAGATTGTTTCAGCTCCTATAGCCTCCTACTTTGTTTGCATGTGCAGTAGTCACATTAGAAGATGGCGGTGTCCGTCATATTTCAATCAGAAGGTTGGAGGTTTGATCCCCATCAGCTCCTTGCATGTTGAAGTGTCCTGGGGCAAGACATCAAATCTTATAAATGGAGTAGCAAACAGGAAAACAGACTGCTTTCTATGAGAGTAACAAAGTGAAGTTATCAGACACTGTGGAAAAAGTACTGGATACACAATACTGGATCCTGGAGACGCAGTGCCTAGAAAGATTATTTTCAGGGCAACTACAAAGTCAATAAGTTCAAATATCCGAGTGGACTGATATCCAAGAAAACTTATATTCAAACGGTTAAATCAAAGTTTACCAAATGCCTACATTTGTCCTTTTTGTTGATCCACAAATGTGTGTTTTCTTCTCCAGTTGACCAAAATCAAATTCCTGGATATCTGCCGCATCATGGGGCTATGTGAGGAAAATAACATGACACAACAGTTTTTGCTCTGTAAGAGTAACTGTGTCTCATGGGCTCAACATTTCACCCTAAACCATGACTGATGTGATTTGTCTGGGAAAATAGTCTCAATTATAAAAAAAACTCGGACGGTTTTCTCATGCATTAAAGAGAAGACAGTTTTTTTTTTTTTGCTTTGTTGTTGTTTTGTTGATGAAATATGAAACCTTGTTTTCTCTACTTTCCAACTCACTAAACCAGGAGAAGACTTCTGGGAATAGAGGCCTATCAGCAGACAGTTTACGTTGAGTTTAAAGCTGCATTAAATGCAATAATGAAATAAGGCTTTCCTCTTTAAGGCCGTGTGTATGCCCTTAATGTGCAGTGTACAGTAAACTGCATTAAAGAACCTACCCGGGGAATCGCTGAGTGTTTTAACTGGGGAAATAAATAGATTAAAAGCCAAATTACACTTTCAGCTCCCAGTGGGGGTTATTACAGCACACATACCGTGCTCACACATTCACACATACTCACACACCATCATGCAGTGCATGTACGCCGTGCTGTATGTATGCTCACTCAGCCCTCGGAGGCGTTCATGCACTGAACATTAAACAGATGTATGCAGTAATTAAAGGCAGGAAATCAGGGCAAATCTTGGAAGAGCTAAGATGAATCTCTGACATAAACATGACAGCACATGGACAGATTCACACACGCATGAACATTTTCATGAAATATTGATTAAGACAGACTAAGAGTCCAGAGCGAGAGAAGCAGCAGTGTGAGTGTGTGCTTTGAATGTTAAACTACACATACTTACATAACATGCTGATGTAAAGGTTGAATGTTTTTAGCTTGTTTATCATCTTTAATATGTTGTCAGGAGAATACGAGAAATGCCATTAGTGTTGCTGTTATATGGTCACAAACCACAGTTCAACAAGTTGACCAAAGTGTTTACAATTTCTCCTGAGGGGGGCTTCATTGCCAGTTGCTGAGCTGTTTTACTCTGTGAATGTTGACCTGAGGGTCTGACGTCCTACAAAGTAAAATCACAATCAGGCTAATTCTGTTGGTCACTACCCAAAGCACATGACTATAACATAGCCTGGAACATGAACATACATTGACATGGTGGGAAGCCATCAAATCTGTCTGTCCTGCGCTCCAGTTGATGTGCCGGTAAGAAACACCCCGCTCTAAGGCTTTGCTTTTCGGCTTTTATCAAAGTAAAAATGTCATTGGGATTATGAATAAGATTTCCTTGCTCGTGGAACAGAACACAGAAGCTCTGGTTTCATTTCATCTCTCTGTAACAGCAGCCGGCACACAAAGTTGACCCTTTCACACCTCTACTAGGCTATCTGTGTTATACGAGACACAGGCCAGACCATTCAAACGTTCATAAAGTTTTAACAAGCTTCATGCACAGGTGGTATAGGGAGGCCGCCAAGACATTCCTGTCTGATGAAGACATTCACAGTTAAACGTCAGGACATCCTGGTTAATGCCACAGGGTCAGACATGGACCGAATACTGGAGATGGGTACACGATATCTGTCTGGTGCAACTCAAGTGTCACACAAATGCAGACATGTTTTATCAGTTGGCGATTCTAGTATGTTGGGGCCCGAGGCAAAAATCAACCCTCCAACCAGCGTTTAGCAGGGCAACATGAGTGAGTACTGTCAGATGGGAACCCCTTAGGGAGGTTTCCTACTGTCATTGAAAAATGTGCACCTTTTCGGCCGCTGCTTTGGGGCCCCCTTGTGGTCTGGGTCATCAAACAGTTGCTTGCCTTGCCTGTTGACAAGCAACGCCTCTGTTTGGCTAACACCATAAATGATCACATTGTCGCATTTATTTACCTCAACTAAAGTCTGAAGTTAAGTTCGGATGGTTCCGTCAACATCCAAACCCGGCACTTGCATGATAAGATGCATACAACCGGAGCAACACTACGTGCCACCTGTACTTTAGAGAGCTTTGCGAAGGATGAGCCAAAATGCCTGTCTGTGCCCCGGACCGCTTTTATTGCGATATGCTACTCGACCTACATGAAGGTATTTCCCGAACGCCCGGGTAAGTGAAGACAGTGGTACCTTCTCAAAAATTGTGTATCATTTGTAGATTTCCAACACAACCATGTGGCTACTTTAGAGTTTTCTAAATTGTCATGGCCTTCCAAGATGTACCCTAAGGCTGGGGCTGTGCTGTGGTTGCCTCACAGCGAGGAGGTTCCTGGTTCGAATCTCCGTCGGACAGGACCTCTCTGTGTGGAGTTTGCGTGGCGTTAAGTCTAGGGTGTGCATCTCGCCTCCTGCCCAATGACAGCTTGGATCGGTTCCAGCCCCCCACGATCCCAAACAGGAACATTTTCGATCTGCTAATGGTTTACCTGCTTAAGTTAGATTGTTGTGCACATAATAAAAATCACTTCACCATTTCATTCAATGATAAAGAGTGTCATGGTAACTGATGGATAAACGCCCCTCAGAGGTAAAATCCCTGATGGTGACAATGAAGCTGGATAATAACCACGTTGTAAGCAATTTGGGTTCTAATTGTTGCACTTCATTAAGGAGTTTTGCTATATGAGAGAATGTACCTGGCTTAATTAACCTAAATATAATTGAAAGTTTGTCATTGAAATTCAAAACTTCATTATTAATGCAGAGTGATTACAACTGAAGTTAATTAACCGCAGATCTGTGCTGCGAGACGGAGCTACAGGTGTTTAGTGGGCGAGTAAATACGAGATGAAATGCGCTCTGCTGACATCAAGGAGAAATTATAATGACAGAAATGATTTTCTAGCTCTTAAAATAAACGGGGAATGAACTTGTGAGCAGAGATACAAGATGTTCAGTAGCCAAGAAATCCACGCAAAACTTTTCTCGTCTTCCATTTAGTTTGTTTCAAATGTACGAAGAGCACAAATACCCTGTTGTTTCTTTGTCCTGCATGGACTCACTGCACACACACACATGCACACGCATACACACACACACACACACACACACACACACACACACACACACACACACACACACACACACACACACACACACACACACACACACCCTCAGTAGTCTGGTTCTCGTTGCTGCAGTTTTTCCT
The DNA here is from genome assembly GCF_963584025.1 of Labrus mixtus. Classification (NCBI taxonomy): domain Eukaryota; kingdom Metazoa; phylum Chordata; class Actinopteri; order Labriformes; family Labridae; genus Labrus; species Labrus mixtus. The sequence continues at coordinate 18,454,196 of NC_083624.1, forward strand.
CGTTCCAGAGCCTCCCAGCCAATGCTGATGAACCTTGATTTCATTAGTGTTGATTTCATGTGACAGCGATGAAACCGGATAATGAAAATCAATAAGGCAAGCTTCTCTAAGCCTGCAATTGTCAAGTTTTATAAATCCTTCTCTTGGCCTCGGTAGGCCTTTTTTCTTTTCTTTTTTTACTGAAGGTACACACATGCATGCACATAGAGAATACACATGCAGGCCGGTGAACATACAGGACAAGACCTTACAGGCATTCAAGTGCAATGGAAATAACGACATCCATTGACCAAAAAATGGGTTAAAAACGGTGTTTGTTTTTAATTATTTGAAGATTTATTTCTGAGCTTTTTGTGCCTTTATTGTTGAGATCTGAGAGTGGACAGAGTTGGAAATCAGGTAGAGAGTAAGTAGTTGACGACATGTGGGAGCCACAGGTCGGGTTTGAACCCGGGTAGCCCGCTTGGAGGACTACAGCCTCTGTGTTCAAGTGCTTAATGGGTGTGAAACTCTGTGGCTTTCTGCAAACCTTCTCATGCAGCTGATAAATTACACGTTGGAATTGAAGGCATCGACCCCAGGTTAGCTTTCTTTCTTTCTATTTCTCTTTGTCAACGTAAGACCGTTCATTTTCATGTTTTTAACTGTATGTTTCAGATGTGGCAATGGGGGCGAATTGGCATTTAAAATACACATGACAAACTAAATTTAGTGAGAGACTTTAGTCAAAACATAGAAGTGTTTCCCCCCTGCAGCACGCCCATTTGTTTGGGAGAGTGCAGATGGAGTGTGAAAGAAATGTGAGTCGCTCAGTGGAGTTTCGCCTGCAGTTATTTTGTATGTATGGTTCATGGACTATCGATGCTTAAGCAATACAATGTTTGTTAAATGTGTAGATGTGTAACCACTCACAACGCTAAAGCAAGAGCGACATGTTTACAGTTTTTAATGGGAAACAGCAGTACATCAGACTTGCTTACAGTATTTTACTGTTTCTTATTTCCATTGTACTTTTTGTCTTTAAGGGAAGAATGTGCAACATGTTACACACAAATATATCAGAAATCAGGAATCTCCTGGGGCGCGCTAGTGGCGCAATGGTTAGGGCGCGCACCCCATGTATTGAGGCTGTCGTCTCAAGCGGGCAGCCAGGGTTCGCATCCCACCAGTGGCCTCCTTCCCACATGTCGCTCCCCACTCTCTCTCTCCCTGGTTTCCGACTCTATCCACTGTCCTATCTCTCCATTAAAGGCACAAAAAGCCCAAAAATAAACCTTTAAAAAAAAAGAAATCAGGTATCTCCTGTGTAAATGTGTCTGAGTCATGACTGTCTACAATGAGTGAGAAGCTGTTTGAGTCAAGAACATACTCACTGGTTATTTGGTTGTCATGTGAGTGTTTTAAGATCATCATTCTGTGTCAATTTATGTGCAATGTAAAGCTACAAGCTAACTAAAGAGCGCTAACATGCTAACACAACAATACAAGACACAGGTGATTGCAGCTCGAGCAAAGGACAATTTTGTCCGCCACTTGTGCTTAATTATGGTGCGTTCCATTGTAATACTCCTTTGTGCAGACTCGAGCAGAGAGGGGTAGGACGTGTGTGGCTGGAGGAGAGCGAAGGCTTCAGTATGGAGGGGGTGTGGCGAAACAGCAGTTTGTTGTGGTTTCATGCTGGTGCTCAAGAGCGACATCTACTGGATCAAAAAGTCGCACATTGTTCCTTTAAGGAACAATAGGTATTTGTATGCCGTAGATCATTAAAGGGAAAACACATATTTCTATTTCACTATCTTGCATTTTCTGCCATGTGCATTGCACGTGCATGCGACCGGGCTGCAGGTTAGTAAACATGACTATTCCATTTTTTTATTTCCCTTTGGATTTGAAGTCCTGTGGACAGGAAAATCAAATATCTGGCATCACTGCATGTATTTTCTGCTGCACAGAGGGCATATTAAATAGTTTATCTAATCAATGCGGCTCTATTAACCAGGCAGCTTTCAAATGAAACACTCCTGGAGACCTGTACTTTTGATAAGTTGTGTATGCAATATGTAAAAGGCGGACTGGTTGGTTTTCTATTATTATTATTTTCTGTTCTCTTAACAGTCTGGTTTTTTTTTCAGACTAGACCACTAATCAAATGTAATTTCAGCACTTTTCATTCCACCACATTTCCCTGATCTAACCTCTGTCCTTACTCGAGGCTCTTTTGTTTGACTCTATATTCACCTCTTTTTGTATTACATTCACAGACACAGATCAATTCTCTCTCTGTCTCTATCTCTCTGGCTCCAAGTCAGATAAATTGCATTTACCTGCTTCACAAATGCTTCAAATAGAAACGAACAGAGGAAAATGAGAAAACTGGGAAACAAGATTCCCACGTTAGGAAACTAGAAATTCGACAAGCCTCACTACCGTTCCGTCTCAGTGCTGCGGAATATACCGTGTTGATTGTTTGTGGATTGAAGACAGGGTGGAGGCTCTCTTACACAATAGGCCTTGATTCAATTGCTGAATATTGTTTTTCCCCCTCTCACACACAAAGAGGAAATCAACAGACTTTCTCTCAGAGATTTAAAGTGCTGCTTTTGATCATGAAATCACACTTGACCTTCTTTCTCTGTGTCTCTTTCTCTGAACCTTCAGTCAAAAGCTGCAGCTTTGAAGGACAGTGGGGTAAAGCGCTGGTGTTTTTTTTCTTCTTCTTTCAGCTCTATAGCCCTCCACAAAAAAAAAAAAACACTTTTGGCTGATGCTCGACTCTTGGGAACAGAAGGACAAGAAGAGGGGCGATGTTTGTTCATGGTACAGAGAGAAAATGTGTGTGTGTGATCCCAGCGAGGCGAGTGATGATAGCCCGTGTTTTTAGCAGAGGGCCCCACGTCCTTGGAGGCCCTCACTGACTCATGAATATCTGGCCCCGGCAGCTGACAGTGATTGGCTATTGTTGCGAGAAGAGCGGCCTTGTCTGTGTTCATTGCCCGCACATTGGACAACATACAACAGTAGCCTCTCATCCCACCTCTGACAGCAGAAAAGATGGTTTTAAAGCCACATGGAACAAATAGCAATACAGCTGTAATTATGTGCAGAGGGCCTGTATTAGTGTAATTGGGGACAATAGCTTGGCTGTCTGTTTCGTCCTTGGAACAGGCTTTTGTTTTCCAAGGTTAGAACCCCTTTAGAGAAGCAAAGAGCACCGACAGTATGTGTGGTAAAAATGGAGTCATGAGTCGTCGTTTGAGGACGTTCCAACATCAGTTAACTGTACAGAAAGAAAATAAACAGCTTTTGCAATGATTCTCGGTGGGCTACATCGTTACCCTATGATTAAAAATATCAGCAAACGTCTTGATGAAGGGAGAGCTACAATTAAAAATTAAAAATTACTCTTGTACTCTGGGTCTGAGAGACCAGGAGTCTTTTCATCAGTTGTTGTCATTCAGCCCTTGCAAATGTTGAAATTGGCGGGAGCCACTTGGCCCGGCTGTCCAACCATCGTGATCGGACGGCTTGGTAGTCGTGACAGTAAGTACATTACTTCATTTCCCATTAAAGGCTATGTTACCTCCCCTCAAAAAGCTGTGTTATTACGTTTCCAGCAAATATTGTTCGGGACAATTTTGAGCGGCGCATTAAGACATGTATTTGCAAATTGATGGCAGCATTTCATCCTTTTTACCCTTGACAGGCTTAATTTATGAAATGACAAATGTAATGTCACAAGCTGTCCTGGTTATCCTTAGAACTTAACAGTTAGAAAAATATACAATAACAACACAAATACACTCTTTATACACCTATTTCTCCACACCTTTTCTTGATCAACTAGTATTCCTACATAGCTTTAACATCATTCCACCAGCAAAAAAATGGAGGTTTAAAATCTGATAATTATCACTTAAATCTTTATATAACAGGCACAGATTCACAGTAATGGTTAGCTGGACAGTGCATTTTTGGGATAACTGTAACATGCTCATGTTAGAAGTATCTAAGTATTGAGGTAAACACCGTATTGTCTTGACCAGATAGCGGGCCATAGAAGAACAAGAACAATCAAACTTTGGTGGATTGAGAAATGCAAGACTTTTGTCCTTGTCCAATCCATTTCCTTTGTAATCTCAGTTCTGCCTTCACTGCACAATGACAAGCCCAACAATGCATCTGCAGCTCCACAATCATCAATCAATCACTATCAGCTCACAGCTCAGATCTGCAGGGACAGAATGAAAACAGATAGTAACAAGTAGGAGAGGATCAAACAGAGATAAAACAAGCCAAACACTTTCCACTCCCAAATTGATCTTCAGTCACTGCTAAGATGCCGCCACAGATATTTCTCATTTTCTACATTTTCAAAAAATGTTCTTCCTTTTTTTGGCAGCTGACTCGTCATGTTATGACTGCTAACATCTGGAGGCATGTTCTCCTTTTGCATGCGTGTAAAATATTAGTCATGTTAACTCATCTCGCTGAGAGCACTTTGACTAGCATGTGTAAAAAGTCGAAGGCGTATATTCTGCGTGCCAAGCCCATTAGACATGGCTTCAAGGACTGACACTGTAAAACTTTGGGTGGGATTGCTTAAAAGCAACCGTGTACAAAGATATTACTTTCCCTTGTCAAATGGCAAATAAAGTCCAGTTAATCTCTGTAAAGCCCTGCTCTGGCCAAATGGAAACATGTATAAACAAATCTATGACAAATGGCCTCGATGTTTCTAGGAAATTAAATTTCAAAACCACAAATGCTCTTCCTTTCAAATATCAAGAGCCTGCCAGCTCGTCACTCTCCAAACATCAACCCCGAGACATTTGACTTTACTTTCTCCCTCATAGGTCTGAGCAGTGATGTTTTAACATAAACACTGCCTCCTGTTTTGGAAAGGAAATGTATCTCTGTCTGCACCCAGGGCCAAATACTCAAACAAATATCCAAGAGCAGTCTGGAGCGGGAGGTACCAGCCTGCGTGGGAAAAAAGTTTTATTGAGACTGTACCAGCTCAAGAGGATTTACAGTATGAACATACCGGATATAGCCACGCTAGCTGCTTTCTTAAGCTGTGGTCAAACAATGAGCTAAATGTTAAATCCCCTAGCGTTTTTATCATACCAGATTGGCTGGACATTTTTTCCATCATTGCATCATAGCTCTAGGGCCTGCAATGTTATCAAGTCCACTTTGGTCCAGACGAGACTTTTGGGAAAGGACATTTACCTCAGATATTAAAGGTCCCTTGAGAATATATTCTTAGATAACAATGCCTCATGACTTTGGTGATCCCCTGACTTTTCCCCTATGGCACTGGTATGTTCATATTTTTAAAAAAAAGCTTTGATTTACACCCTGGGAATTCTCCCTCAAGTCAATGGACTAATGTATAAGATTCAACTTTAGAGACCAGGGTCTAGATGAGTCCCTTGGATATTTTTTGCAACCAAAAAAAGATACTAATTGGGATTGGGATTTTCCAGAAGTTCAGGAACTTGTTGAGGTGGGATTAAAGGGATAGTTTGAAACTGTCAGATGGATACTCTTTAAACATTTGCTGCTCAAACTGGAATGCAGTATTATCAAAATTCATGATGTGAATTACTCCAAAGAAAACTCTTCAGAGGTCGTATGGGATGCTCAGAGCTACTGCTCTTGCTGTCAAACCTGTGGAAAGTCACATGAGTTAGAGGTGAAAGACAGTAAAGTTTGAGATGGCAAGGGTAGGTGAAAGAAATCAAATCATTTCTAAACTTAAAAAAGAGGGATCCTTTGCCTTAAACTAAACAGACTGTTTAGTTTAATGCAAAGACTGTTTTGTGTTATCCACTTGTAAACCAAAGACAAAAAGACTGAAACAACAAACACTAAGAGGACCTTGAAACAAATGCTAAGCAGACGCTACCTTGTTTGTTTGTATGAGACCCCAAATGGGTGCCATGATGAAGGGTCAATGTTCCTGGGATAAAACTTGGGATATTTGTTCGCCTTGAGAAACAGTTCTATGAGGATAGACTCAATAATCAACCCTCTGTGTTGTGCTGCTGTCAGCTTGTGAACATGTTGTGGTTCTGCATGCTTTTTTCCAAATCTGTTTACACCAAAATATAAAGGGAACAACATTTATATGAAAAGCCCCAAATCCCAGTGTTTAGTTTGAATCTATAATTGCATTCATTTGGTGACATGCAACCTTCTAATGTACTAAATGGCTCTCAAAGACATAATGGCTGAATGGTGGTTTACTGCTGCAGCCACATTAGGGATAATGTGTCCACCCAAACCCATCAGAAAGGTAGATTACTGAGGTGTGGCTTTGTGAACATGCATTTGTGTTGGTCTGTGTGCAAGCACTTCCTGTGCATCTGTGGATTGGACAAAATCACAGATGTAAAATATTCACACATTAAATCATTGTTCAGGCTGCTAGACGAACATTTATTATATAATTTCTAAAATAAATGTAATCATACTAGACATGTCGTACTTAAGAGAGCTGCCCTCTAACCAAAATGTTGCATCTGAATGTGTCGGCTAAAATTAATCTCATTGCTTGTGCTGTCCATACAAAAAAAACATTTGTAATATCTGGAAACATTTCTGCAACATCACATTCAGAAAATTGTCTTCATGGACTCCAAGAGCGAGGGTCACAGTGTGACCTTCAGTCCACTGTCCATTTTTTAGATTGGAGATTGAGCTGCAGCATCTCTCTTTATGTTTGTTAAAGAAAGCTTTTATTCCAAACCGCCAAACAATGAATCACATCTATAAGGCCCCGTGTCCACCTGAGTCTTTTTTCAGTTGTTTTCAATGAGTAGAGAGCATTCACAGCAGAAAGCAGCCACTTGAAGAAAAAGTGCAACACCCTGCATCTTTTCTTCCGCGCGCTCTGCCTTTTTGTGCGGCCGCTCCGAGCCCTCAAGTTGGAAACCTTTCATCTTTTCTGAAAGGCGGTGTTGACATCATCGGCGCTCTTTTCATAATGTATGATTTTCCCCGTATTTTAGCCTCCTATGTATCGTGTCTTGTACCCACATCCTCTTTGCTCCGTGTCTGATCGGGAAATAAACGATCTCAAGCAACGGAACCGTGTCGGTCATATAGCGGCCGTTATAGCGCTTTTCTTCTCAGCTCATGTGCAAACGCTTCATGCAAACACTCCCGAGCGCACAGTCAGCGCTTTTCTGCCTGTAAAAAACACTAGGTGCACACGGGGCCTCAGACTGTTTTTCTGCAGAAATCTTTCTGTGCTAATATTTGGTGGTTTGTGTACACGGAGGAGGGAGTCATGGTGCCAGAGGCTCCTTTTGACCTGAAGCACTTGGCTCCAGGCTGTGTGGTCAAGAACTCAAAAGATTGAAACTCTTTATTGAGGGCAGAGACACCGACAAGAGGTCTAAGTGAAGCTTTTAAGAGTCTTTTTAGGTTTTTGAAACCCAGTCAGTTTCCTTCTTGATCCACACTTGAAAAGAAAAAAAAAACACTTTGCTGGGATTACAGATCCTGGAAAAAGACCAATATCATATCAAACTCAGAAATATAGAACTTTAGTCTTGGACTTTTGCTGTGATTTAGATGAATTAATTTTGCAGTAACCCAGCAAGCTACATAAAAAACAAAATATTTCCTTTGGTCTTCTCGGTTGCTCTGACCTCGTCTTTAGAGTTTGAAACCTTTGAGGAGTTGTGACCGTTTAGCCCATGGCCAAGAGCTTCAGGTCACTGAGAGCCTTGGGGCTTCATGGTCTCCTGCTGTGTACAAAACATAAAACATAAGCACAAATAAATCAAATGTGGCTGCAAGTCATCGTGTTGCTGCTGGAAAAACAGTCAGCTTTGAGACTTTGAGACCTCTTTAGGAGATTTAGTTCATCATTAGATGTATTTTGTGTTGTTTATGGTTACACTAATTCATTTCTTTCAAAGCAGGGTTGGTCATTTTCTCCTGATCCATTTTCAAGATTTTGGTTAAATTGTCTTTAGGACAGAAATTAATAACTCATGTGCTCTGAAAAATAATCCGTCATCTCTAGCAGTTGTAAGTCTGTAAAAGCTTCGACCAATGTCTGCCACGAGGTACCAATCTGATGAACCAATCACACGCCTCCCTGTCTCCCTGCTCGCGATCTCTACCCCTTGCGTGCACGAGCCCACACTCAAAGCATGAGCTGAGGTCCACTTCTGGAGCAACGGTCGCTCGTTCATGTAAGTGAGGGGCGTGGCTTTTGAGGGAGCACAGAGGGGAGCCGGTGTAGACGGAGCACTGAAGGAATGCTACTTTCAAAATCATGCTAGTTTTAGAACTGAAGACATCTTGTATTTTTGCTGCTGCCTCCCTTACATGCTGCGTCTGTCTGCTGCTGGTTGTCAGGCGCTGAGCTTTCAACAGATTGCACCGAGCTAAATATAAAACATAACAACTTTTCACCCCCTTTGTGATAATATTCCTACTGCTGGGATTCCATCAAGATGTGTGATGAAAGCTTTGTTGTCAACTCTGTGAGGCAACATGGCAGCAGACCGGTCCCTCATATCGGACTCCAGATTATGAGGATCAGATGCTACAGCTTCAGGAGAACATTTGCTTTTGGTGGAGACATGCTGCAGCTATCTTAAATGTGAGTTATTATAATTTGAATTATTTGGTTTAAAAATATAGACACAAAGCCTAATGTACGTGTGCCCTGAATGATCTCTTCTTAGTCACATTTATAGACTAAATAATTGTCCGGTGTGATGTGAAATAGAATAATACTGTGCAGGGATTTTTTGATTTATTGCTTTCAGAAATATATATAATTGGGAGTAGAGTGGGGGATGACATGCAGCAAAGGGCCGAGCTCGGATTTGAACCCATGGCTGCTGCAGTGAGGACTATAGCCTCCGTACATGGGGCTCATGGCATAACCACTAGGCCATCCAGCACCCCTAAATTACCATACTGATTGCATGTTCAATGTTCTGTTACCTTTATAGCACATACTTAATAGTGCTGATACCTTTCACCTCTATGATTCCTGTTACAGAACAACTTAGCACGGTACTTTTAAACCTTGGGGTAACAAATAAATAGCTAAAGATCAAGCTGACTGCCTCAACCAGCAGATGAAAGATGACTGCAATAGCCTTAATGTACATACACAAAAGTATTGAGTCAGCAATTAAACTCACACCATCTTACTGGAGGTGAAAAAACACATTTTGGTTATTCAGCTGTTCACTAGCAAGGAGCACGCCACAACCATATGTGAGACAGATGAATGTACATTAAGATAAGGTTTATGATGGAAGAGGATGCTGTCAGTTGGCTGGTCTGGAAGGTTGGACTGACTCCAGGGCAGAGGGAGACTCAGGTGGGATTCTGCCCGAGCTCAGATTGTGCCTAGAGTTAGACCCACGAGATGAGGAAGGAGGGTGGACTGATGAGAGAAAAGGAAACCTTTGATAAGGTTGTTTTGCTAAGTAGTTCAAGTCTTTCAGTGACAAAGCAAATACATTTGATGTAAAAACTCTGATCATGTGCATTCCTTCCAAAGGATTATATTGCAGTCCACTTTGCAGCCTGAGCTGATGTCCTCTCCTGGAGGAACTTTAAAAACCACCTTTTACATCTAACTGTCATTAAGACCCTGAAATGTGTAAACAATAGGGCACAGGTTAAAAAAAATTAAGTAAAGTCCATTAAATACTCCAACACACACCAGATCCTTGAGGCTCAACAAAGACTCTAAAGAGGATCCCCAGTCCTCCCAGTCCTCCCAGGCTCCTCTTTGAGACTCTGCCCTGAGTGGATTAGTTAACTGCTTTGCTGGCATCTTGCTTGTTTTGTGATGGAGCAAGCAGAGAGGGTCAGTCCTCATTGATTTTGGACAGAAAAAACTCTCGTCCTTCCTCTGTGCGTTCCAGCAGATAAAACATCTGCAGATTGGGGCTCAATTTGGAGCTTCACATATAAAACCTGGCAAAAACCTGGCAACCCTTTAGCTATCTCTGCAGAGCGCAACCTGCTGGGCAGAAACATTACCACAGAGAAAGCCCTAAAACTGAAACATATGAACACCGCCAGCATCAACAAGTACAGTCAACTTTAAAGGGGAATCAACACAATCACCCGACAAACACATCCTGCCGTTAAGTCAGTATATTTAAGTTACGCTACTCCAGGTCTCTCCCTCAGCTGCGTCGTTACTCTTACTTTCAACCACAGCATCCACCTGCAGGTTCAGACTGGAGGTTTAACATATTATCTCATCACTCCTCAAATTTCTGCATGTAAAACAATCACAGATCTGCGAGGAGCGAGGATCCATATTTAAATACATACATATAAAGTTACGATGTTGGATGTCCGTACTAAACCTGGGCAAAGTTTTTTAAACACATGATACACAGTTTTTGCCGTAATCCCTGGACGTGGTTTCCTGCTGCTCTGAACGAGATGTTACGAGAACTTGGCGAGACTTGGTGATAACAAAGCATGGAGCAAAGTTGTAGGACAGGCCCACCCCCACAGCTCTTTCAAGGACACATCCACCCCAGCAGCTCACTCAAGTGTCCCTGTGGCTGCAAACAGAGCTGGCCAATCAGAGGAGAGTGGGCACATGGGGAGGGGGGGCCTTAAAGAGACAGCAGCTGAAATGAAGCGTTTCAGGCAGACACTGAAATGAGGGCTTTTACTGAGGCCAGTTTCAGATAAATAAAGAGGTTTTTGAGCTACACATCTCCTAACGCTACTAACTATGCTAATAGATGTCCCAGACTGACGTCATTAAAACTGAAAGTGAGGATAATAGATCTCCTTTAACGAAAAATAAACTTAAGTAATTTCAGTAGACACACTATGACCAAGCACATTTTCCCTGAAGGGTAGAGATGCAGCCCATTTCACCTAAGCTTGCTGAAGCAATCTTCCTGGATTGTATTTGATTATTTGTCTGTTAGTCATTTAGTCTCCAAAATATGTCCATGTTTAAAAATATGTAATTCCTTTTTAACAGGCTATTTCAGCTCGCTTGTTATCATCGTCATTAGTCACAAAGTCTGCAGTAAGCTGGACAGGTGCGCTCTTATGTGACAGTAAAAATTATATTTTTTACTTTATGATGGTTTGAAACAGACGAACAAGTTGTAAATAGTCAGGATTGTTGCTCCTCGAGTCCCACTAAAGGTGTTGTCGAGGGGAAAGCGTGGCGGCTCTGTTCAGTGGACCGTGACTGTCGTCGAGTTAGAAGACTCTCCTGCGAGGAAGTCCCTATTCTCTTTAGTGTCACTGCAGAGCTTTCTTACTTCCTCTGTGTCGCTCTCTTGTCGCCCCCTCTCTCACAGATCGTCTATGTCTCTCCCTCTCTCTCTTTAGTGGGCCCACTTACGCTTTATGATACTCTCTCCTGGGTCCTCTTATTTGAACCCCCTGCTCCCTCGGCCCGTCTCTCTCCTTCGTTCTCTTTCACAGTCTGTATCTCTCTGTCTCCTTAGAGGACCACTCTCACCCCACTTACTTTTTATTGCAGTCGCTCCAGCCTCCCCCTCCCTCCACCCTTTCTATTGTTCTCTCCATCCTCTCCTCTTTTTTCCCCGCTTCTCTCATTCTGTCTGCCCTCCCTCTATGTTCTTTGGTTGCATTTGTTTGTCCTTTGGTACCCAGACGTCCTTCTAACTCTCAGGGAGAAAAACAGTTGCCATGGCCACCTGTGGAGACTTAAACCTGGGATAAAAGACGCACTGCAACATTAATCCCAAATATCCCCGCAATACAGCCACCTGACATCAGGTCGTGTAAGGTCATATCCACAGATTATGGGAGCAAACCTTTGACACGTGGGTAAGATGCAAAAAGAAGACAATCTCAGGCAGCAGTTTCTGGGTTGCAACAGAATCACAGTCCACGCTCATGCAATCTTTCAGTCTGCTTTATGCCGAGGTTAGACGACATGTTAAATGAACAATCACAGCCAGCTCTGGTATACGCAGGGTTTCAGGACCTGTTGGCCCAAAAAGTCAATCGTGTTATACGTTTTGCATAGTGAACAAATAATGCCACATCTGAGACAACTCACAACATCCCGACAGAAAGTCTAGCATGTTTGATTTTAATTTCTGCTTTCTATGAAGTGTTCCATGTCAGTGACGTTCACCAATGAGATAACATTGCTCTCTGAGTTCACAAAAGTCACGACGAGCATAAACAAACAAAATGGCAAAGCGAAAGACGAATGATGAAGTTGGTGCTGCGAGATTGAAATATGAGACGGAGGAAAAGTTTGTCGAGCTCTGGCAACAGCAGTGTATTTTGCTTACAGTCCTCTCCCGGGGTCAGGTACCAACGTAAAGTCTGTCATGTCTGCTGGTCAGGTTGCGGAAAAAATGTATGGCTCTGTGATCGCCTTAGCTGACACAGTCAGTAGGGTTACATGGCGCTAGATATTCAAATTTCTGATCGTATAAGACACTGTTTGGACTTTTAAAATGCATGTAAACATCTTAGTCCGACCTACATCGGACCAAAATCGGACCATAACGGACATCTCATAATCGGAAAAGAACACCTAGATAAGTCATTCATAGTCAGCAAACTAACGGCATGTAAACTCAGCCATCGTATCGTAATGGGATTTCGCGTTCTGCGCATGCTCGAGAATTTCCGCCGGGGCTTTCACCCGGAAGTGGAAGGAGACGACATAATAAATAGTAGTGTTGTTGCCGGAAACGGCGTCCTTCTGTTGTTATCCCCGCAACCAAAAGATCCGTTGTTCTTCTAATATGCATTATTAGAATGTAAATAATGCACGAAATGTACGTAGCTGTAGCGTCGTACATCTCCTCGTACGCCATCTTTGTTTGAATGGCGCCAGATAGTTTGTTGTTGCTGTGACGTTTAGGTCAACCGAAAGTGGCTCTATAACCACTTGTTGAAAGGGGTACAGCGCCACATAGCGTAGCGGAGTCAACCATGCTCCGGCCATTTATATGATTCTCTGACCGGCATATATATTCAGACAAGTGACAGCTGTCCGTTCGAGTAGCAAATCGGTATCTGGCTTAATCCTATCAAGCTATCCCATGTAAACGCACTGACTGACAATCGTAACAGACAGACAGATCGTGCAGTGTGACCTCTGCATTAGTCTCAACGTTCCAATAAAATCAAACATATTTACTATTTCTGTGTTTTTAATCATGGCTCATGCAAAACTGCATGCAAAAATGGTGCACATCTTTCCAGCAGAAAGCAGGAAGGAGCTAACCAGGTGGATAATGATTACTGTTCAGATGCCATGGTGGACGCCATGGTGGAGGGGTCCTGCTCATCCTTTTAGGTTTGATTTGTCTACATCAACCTGCCTAAATGATTCCTTAGTTAAATACCCAGTGTCAGAGTGCTTTTTCTGTCTTTGCTGCACACAAACGAGCTAATTTAAAAGGTCCAGATGCAGCTGTAAATTTGCCCTTCAATCTGTATATTATGCTTTTTTTTTACCTTTATTGACTTAGTTTCACCTAGCCGTTGGCCATTACAACAGGGTTTGGTGGTTACGAGTAAGGCTTTGGTTGCTGTCCTTTTCATTAACAGATTAGTTTTGGTTGTTTAGTTCAGTGTGAATAACATGATGGTGGAGCTTTGCAGGTGTAGTCTGTGCAGTGCAGGTTTCTGCCCCCCCCCCCTCCCACCACACAGGCGTACCTCTTTACCTTCAAGTGTAAAGTATAAACTGAGACGGACTACTGGGGATTTCTGAAAACCATTTGAGTTTCTCACAGCTGCCTCTTCTAAAAACCTGTTGTCATCTTAGAAAGAAAGAATAAAAAATAAAAAAAACACTCCAGCAGTCACACTGAAATAAAAACAAGGCCTCCATGAGATGAAACAGATGCTATTGACTGGTTTATTCCATTTAGCCGCACAGACTGTGGTCCACAAAGCAGACCAGTAATAGTTTCTCTGTGACTTGCATACAGCGATGTGTGTGTGTGTGTGTGTGTGTGTGTGTGTGTGTGTGTGTTACCGATCCACCCTCTGTTTCTCACCCTGCCAGCAGAATGAAATGCCCGCAGATTTGGACAATATGATGGATGTGTTTGGGTCTGCCTCGTGTCGAAGGGAAACTGATGGAAATATAAGATGACTCTCATTAAAATGTGACAGACTCTGCTGCGCGGAGGCCACACTGTTCCCCAGACTCTGTACTTTCTGAGCAGGAGGGGACGCGATTGAATAAAACCGTGTGTGTGCAGTACAGAGGGCTGTTGAGAAATAACTGCAAACAGAGGTCAGAGCAGGTTGCTGCTGTGAGAGAGAGAATCATCTGCCTTCAGAGAGAGTCTGTGAGCAGAAGGGGAATCCAATCAATGTGATGCAAAGGGAATATTCAATGTACCTCACACCAACTGTGATCAAAAATAAATGTGCTTTAGATTGTGTTATTTGGAGCACAGCAGTGGTGTGGATGCTGAGAGTCATCGTTTGGAATTCAATCTCAGATCTGCACACACAGTTTCTGATGCATCTCCCCCACTGAAGGAAAAGGGCAAAGACGACGGTGATGCAACTTGTTTTTGATCCTGATAATATCACTTAATATTTCCACGTTTTTAAGTTAAGTTATTCTGATGAAATGATTAATGAATGGGGGTCCTCTGCTTCATGAATAATGTTGTAAGAATGTAAGAAAATATGGCTCCTGTATCTTCCTATGCATACATATTCAAAGTTAAAGTCTGTAAATACCTTTGCAATGCACTCATATTTCACAATGAATACCTTAAACTTTACACATTTTCCGAGAGCACTGCAGCAAAACTGTAACCACTTATAGAATCTATGTCTCTAAAAACAAAAAAGACGCCTCAAGTGACAAACCTCTCTCCTTTTTGGATGTTTGATTCATGGTGTTTCTTTCTCCCTGCGCCGAGAAAAGATGTCATCACATTACAATGTTTACTGTTAGTGCAAGAACTCGTAGCTGTGGTCAGGAAGTAAAACACTTTTGCTAATATGCATTGGGCTGCATCTTTCACAAGAAAAACAGCTCGAAAGTTTTTGTTATTTGAGGGTAACTATACGCACTGATTTGAACTACTGAATACTACTACTGCCCATAAACCCCTCATTCTTACACTCTGGACCTTTAGGAGTTGTTGTGTTATCTGTCTTTTTTTCTATCTTGAAATGTTTTCCTTCTTGAAGCATAGAAAAATATCTGGCTCTGAATCCATCATCACTCTCCTCCACAGATCCCACATCCTGCAGTGTTCAGCCTACTGTCTGTCAGAACTGTCTGATAAATGACTACGCCCAAACACGCTAAAAAACAAAGTGAGGAAGGATGTGCAGGAGGAGAGAGAAAGAGGACAAGGAGTGGGAGTAGAAATGTGGATGAGAGGTTTTAACTTTTTGGCAGTTTGAACAATGGCCTGAAGGTGCCTCGCTGGAAAAACACTTTGCACTGAAGCGCAACCCAGTTTAGCTTTTAACTTCAACACTGTACGTCTGCAGCTCTGACCCCTTAGTAAACAAAGTGGGAGACCTCTGGTTTCGCTTCCAAGACCAAAAGCTGTCAGAGCGCGTCTCAGAGTTGGACAATAGGCCACGGATTGCTTGCGAAGAGGATGAGAATCCATCGCTTCTGGTTCTGTGGTGTCGCGCTCTTTCTTAGCCTCCCCGACCGCTCATCCCGGTTCACAGCGATGGTGAGGCTATATCTTCAATTGGGCGGCCAGATCTCCGGCCTTAAATGCAGCCTGTCACACAGGGAGCAGCTGCTGGCTTCAACAGATGCCAAACCTCTGTTTAAATGTATATAATTTCCTACGCTCTCCAGCCCACAGCTCGCCTCATCCCCATATTTAACGCCGGGCATTAGCATAACAGCTTATGGATGTGCAGTCTGTGTTTTAGGGTTGACAAATTGATGATAGTCAATTGCACCTGGAGGCGATGCAAGGCAAGACAAATAAATAGACAAGAGGGTGGATGTTATGAGAGAGGAAGGAGACGGTGGTTGAAAAGGTCAAAGCCAAGCCGCAATTTAAGCCAAAGAGGGAGGCAAAAACTGCAGTGCGCTGAGTGGCCTCTTGAGCCTGGCTCCAAAAACAAGTAAATCCTCATTAAGTCCAGTGTTAAAATACTCTTTCGCTTCACAGGAGAATTCAACACACTGTTTGCAGCTTCCCTGCAGAGAAGACGGTGTAGCACAGCTGTTGCTAGCTTAATGTCAAACTCTCTTTCGGCCTAATAAATACACAACTCCACTTAGCCATGCAGGTGCACAATCTCAGTTCATGTGATTCTTTATTAATCCCAGAGGGGAATATTCAGGTTTACACTCTGTTATTGAGAGACATGCTTCTCACACAAACAGGACCTGTGGACATGCATTAGGGGAGAGATGTCAGAGTCGGGCTGCTACACAGGGAGCTCACCAGATGTGGTTGGTGTTCGGTGCCTTGCTGAAGGGCACCTCGGCAGTACTCGGGAAGTGACCTGGCATCTCTCCAGCAACCAGACCAATTTCCATGTTTTGGTCCAGCGTCCTCTGGTTCCCAACCCAAGTACAGGCTGAGCTAATGTTGCCCCCACTGGCATATTTTCCAGCAAATTTATCAGCCATATTATTATTATTACCAAGCTTTTATTTTAGCTGCATGCATAAACTCTATGTAACTTAAATAATTTGTCATTCGCTAACTGTTCAGTCTTTTCCAGGGTCACCATGTAATTTAAATATCATCTTCTCTGGTTGCAGAAAACCAACATGGTGGACTCCGTCAGGGTTTCAATAATAGGCTAGCATAAGAAAAAAACAGTTTGTTGGCTATGTCCGTTATTTACACTATGATCCTAACTCATTGGGTATTCCTCTGAGTAAGGTGGCAGCAGACATTGCAACAAAAGGCACACGGCCACTGTGATTCAGATCCGATCAGAGAACCAACCCGAGGGACAAAGGACACACAGACATGGACCAAAAAAAAAAGACTTCATAATCTCTTTGACTGTGAGCCTGTGTTTATTTGCGTGTGTGTGTGTGTGTGTGTGTGTGTGTGTGTGTGTGTGTGTGTGTGTGTGTGTGTGTGTGTTCACTGTTTGCAGTCTGTGCCACAGCAGAAAAACCACAATCACATTTCTATCGAGTTAGTGGAGTCAGAGGGGACCTGACGGCGTCTGCTTCTTTGCCCTGAGAGTAACTGGAAGTGAAGATGATTGAATTATCTTCAGGCACAAAAGAAACATATTGGAACGTGTATCTTCAGATAGTGATGGGCCCGAGACACTGGAAACATAAACTCCATTCTCCAGCTGAATTGATCTCATGTTGCTCTGTAATTGCGTTGGGAAAGTTAGAACGGGGAAGGGGGGAAATGACCAAAGGTTGCATCAGGGAATTGGGGAGGTTTCTGCTTTGTACTAAGGCTTAGGCGATTATTTGATAGCAAACAGGCTGAGTTTAATGTTGAGCTTCATGCTCAACCTTATAAGCAAATATCTCTTTAATCAGAGTTATGTGCTGAAAGTGCATTTGGTGACATTTTTGCTCTGATCAGCAAATGGAGCTGACTGAAAAACGTATGCTAACAAGTTACTTTCTTTCTGGCATCCTGACCTACTGCAGGTGCTGGCATATACTCATATATATATATATACATCATATGGCATATAAAAAACATGTAATTTAAAAACATTTTTATTTGAGTAAATAACCACCTAATAGAACAACAATGTGAATATGCATGTACGAATCAGAATGGTCAGATGGAGTCATTGACTGAGTTCATAGGAGGAGATATAGTAAAGTGGAATTAAAGACACAAACAAAGGCAGTGTGTGTGTGTGTGTGTGTGTGTGTGTGTGTGTGTGTGTGTGTGTGTGTGTGTGTGTGTGTGTGTGTGTGTCTTTGCATGTATGTGTGTGGGCGTACATACGTGGGTCAGCTAGCTTGAAGCAGCGGGGCTCCCTGCATGTCTGACCTTTCCTCTGCCCCCTGCAGGCATGTGACACCGTGCTGACACTGACCTCATACAGGCCAGACACCCCCTCACAAACATACACACACACACACACACACACACACACACACACACACACACACACACACACACACATACAGAGATACGTAACTGCCCCTAAAAAAATCTCCCATGAAATGTGCAATTTTAATCTTGTAAATAATTTACAATCTGGATGACTGTTTTAAATGTTTATGACTAATATGATAACGATCCCAAATCAATCACATGACCTCGTCTGATCCAAACCGCCTCCCATAGTTTCAGCACATATGGTTACCTCGCAGTACTACTTGTCAAACATGGACAATACAACGAATGAGCGGACAAATCTCAGTTTGCTAAACGTTTAATTTTGTGTTACAAAGATTCAAGATGGAAGTTTAATGAGAAACAAAAAGTTTTCTGCTCATACTGCATATGTATTCTTTAAATGAAGTGCGACAAGTTTGAAGTACAAGCCACCTGAAGCTTTTTAATTTTGGCTTTACTCTGATTGCACCAAAGGTGAGAAGTAAAGAGCGGAGCAAAGTAAACTCTGAAAAGCTCTGTTTTAACATCATCTGTGCAGAACTGGAACCGGAGGAACCTACTGCTAATCTTCTGACAAACATATGAGTCACTCGACCTCTGAGCCACTTAACTTTTAGTCAAACCTTGAGAAATTTTCAGGCTCTTTAAGTAAAAGCAACAAGAAGTGTAACATTGTGTGTCTGAAAACCATATTAGAGATCTTAAAAAGCTAAAATGCTATGTAGAGGTAAAGGCATGTAATCCTTTGTAACTAGAAAGCCTTTTTCACATCTGCACTCCTAGATAAATATCTAGATCATATTCTCCTGACCTTAAGTCCAGTGTTAAAATACTCCGCTTTACAGGAGAATTCAACAAACAGCTCACACCTTGGTAACAAAAGAGTTTACTATTGTCTAATATTGGTTTGGTATATTGGACCTCCTGACCCTGACACAAACAAGGCCTTTAATCGTGTATGTGGAAAAAATACACAGGGCCTGGCAGGAGAAAAACTCCGGGTGAAGTCCAAGCGAAAACATTAATTGTTTGCGTTCTCATATACAGCTCCTCCTGGAAATATCAGGAGTTTTTCAGGAGTTTTCTGCAAGTGTGAAAGCCCTAGAAGTGAGCTTTGTGACAGTCACATAGTCCTTTTAATTCAATAAATGTGTCAAAAATGGATCAAACAATTAGTAAGTGAGGCTAAAAGAGCACTTTGATTTACTCAAACTTGGCCTTTATTCTCATAAAACTCAACATCACTTCTATTGATCAGGATGACGCTGCAGTCTCCGTGTATTAGCTGAGAGCTGCATGTTGAAAATGCTCCAATTTGGCAACACAAGTAGTGTTTAAGCACTGGAAGGTTGTAAACAAACACAAAAAACATAAATATCTATATATATATGTGTGTCAGGTCACGACATGGCTGCAGATTCAACCGTGTCAGCACTTTAAGGTCATAAAAGTCAAATTCAGCAGCCAGTTATATTTATCCCTTTGTAAACAGCTGAAAGCAATGACTGCCAAAATTCATTTAAAATAATTTTTCAATGTCAGGAACGTTTGGCGAGAAGAAAGGCAAAGAGAAGGGGAAGAATGAGTAATGTCTGTCGTGCCGTAAACTCTGCACCATAACTTCTCAGCCACCGTTTTACTGCCCCTCACGCTGCCCTGTGCGAGCTTGGCACAGTCACATGGCATTAGCATCTCACGGCTGTAACTCCCCTTGCTGGACTTATTATCACCAGGGTGAACACACACATGCATACACACACACATACAGACACGGAGCAGGATTTCCAAGGGGAAGCAAATACTTTCAGCCATTTAGGTCATTTTTTGGTTGGGCGGGCACAGCCGAGCTGCGGGGGCAATATTGTGAGAAATGAGAGTGTAGGAAACACGCCATTGGTGGGTGACGGGGCTTTAATGTTGATCATATAAAATCAAATCTGCAGACCCAATTTCCAATAACCCTGGCAGTCCTAATGGATTAAAGTGATAGCTCACTATTAACCGCAGCTCGGACTTTCTTTACAGCCTCCCTGAAACACCACAACCACAACAGCCAAGGTTATTCAGCTTTGAGGAATAACAAGGCGGGACGGTGCTGCAGCATAGCCCAGTGTTGGACTGTAACAGACACTAGAGAATAAGTCACTGCACTTTTCTTCACAAATCACACTTTGGAAATAACCACAGTCCCTGCTGAGCTGTAGAAGCATTTTCTCAAATGTCACCTTTTCTCTTTTATCCCAGAAACTTTAATGTAGATGTCACCAGGATTTGTCTTCAAAGACGGACCAAAAGAAAAGCTGCTTCTGCCAGAGAGGAAAAAAAAAAAGGTTTGAAAATCGGTTCTTTGGCCAGTGGAGATATTTAAGACGCCGAGACTGGAGGCAGAGACATCTCTGCTGTACAGATAAGCTGCGAGGGGCTCCATTTGCCTTCAGGGATATCTACTAACTTTAGTGTACCTGCCTGTGTCGGTGTGTTTGGACAGATGCTATAACTGAATAGTGTTTTGCCTGCAGCCCAGGTTTCATGTTGCTGCACTATCTCTGTGGTTCAGACTCTTTGGGAGTTTCAATCTTTTATTAGACGCTGTCATCCTGAGCTGTCCTGACGTGATCATTCAGCCTAAGCTTTGGTCTCCCTGGGCCCCGTGTGTCTGTATTTCAGTAACACAGTACACACACATTGTCTGCTCAGTGGCTGGACCTGTAAATAAAGCTGGTAAAGAACATGCTTTATTGATTGTATGTGGACAACAGAAAGAAATCTTAAAGGAAAATAAATAAAGCAGAAATCAAGTCTATCCAGTGTAAATGTGTCTCTGAGTCATGACTGTCTACAATGAGTGAGAAGCTCGAGTCCCGCTGGCTGTGTTGTTGTCAGAGACGTGTTTACATGGACGGGACGGCCGGCTCCTCCTCTTGTGTATGAAAGCTGTTTTAGTCAAGAACATACTCACTGATTATTTGAATGTTATGTAAGAGTTTTTAGATCACGTCATTCTGTATCAATTTACATGCAATGTGAAGCTAACGAGCTAACTAAAGAGCGCTAACATTAGCATGCTAACACAACTATGCAGTTCGAGACAAGGACAATTTGGTCCACCGCTTCTGCTTAATTAATGTGCGTTCCAATTTCATAACTCCTTCATGCAAACGCGAGGGGAGGTGGTTTGGAGGTGTGCAGCTGGAGGAGAGCGGAGGCTTCAGTTTGGAGGAGGTGTGGCCAAACAGCAGCTTTTTTTTGGGTTTAATACTGGTGCTCAAGGGCGACATCTACTGGATCAAAAAGTCGCACACTCTTCCTTTAAAGGCTTACAATGCGACTTTCAGAGGAGATTTTCAGATCAAAACAAATGCTCTCTTACCAACCCCCCCCCCCCCCACCCCCCCCCCCACCCCTCCTGTGTCCGTTATATATTTTAAAAATCAGTCGCCTGTGCTGCATGTTGACAACACAGATTGGAAGCAACCAAAAAAATGGGTGTACTTACAAATTTGTCATCGAATCAGGCATGTGCAATAATGGATGCTTTTTTGCATGCTTAGTGATGACACCACTTAGGTGTACCCAGCTATTTCATCCCCGATACCAAAAATAAGTGATAAACACACAGATGGAGGGATGGGTGAGTAGATAAACAGGTATGTTTTTTCTAGCTTGAGCATCCTCCATGGTATCATTTCCCCCAAACTCCAGCCTCCTCCTAACCCTGTAACTGCACCTGAACTGGTACTGCTGCTTTGCTTCTGATCCTTTTAGTGCTGTAATCCGCTTCAGCAAACAACCTCTCACTGTTCCCTCACCGTAAGCTGTTTTTCTCTGATGGCTTGATAACGGCTGTAAACTGGAAACTAATCCTAAAAGGTTTTTATTTTTCTGCTATGTTCTCCCGCTCTCCCTGTCTGTTACCTTCGCCTCTCCATTTCCCTTCAGCCCTTTTCCTCGGTGTGAGGAGGGTCGCTCTGCTTCACTCCTGTCCTAATGTAAAGAAACATCACAAACATGGCCTTTACTCCTGTATGTGCTTGTTCTTTTTAAATTAAATGTCATGTATGTCATTGTTCTATTTGTATGTGTGTTTCATACCATCACCATCACCAAGGTCACATGGTGTAAGTTTCAGTTGTTGTATTTTGATCATAATCTGTGCCCACAGATTTGGAAGTGTGTGCATGTTCTCTCTAAACTGCAACCTGTGCACAGTGATTGCAAATCCATGCGTACGGTTTACAAATCCATGGGCACGGATTTTTAAACTGTTTTACAGGAAACAGTCTGTACTGATTGTAAATCTGTGCACACAGATTAGAAAACCGTGGGTAGGGATTTGCAAAATGTTGGCAAAGAGTTGAAAACCATGCACACAGACTTGCAAACAGCTTTTTATTTATTCTCACCTGAGCTTTCTCAGTACACATTAAACCCAGAACTTTCACCAGATACGTGTGCATTGTGTGTCTACTCCATTACGGCTCTGCAGCACGGTCAGGTGGAGTGCCGAGACCAAGGAGTTCCCGCTGCTATTACAGATTCACTCTGGACAGCGCGAGATAATACGATGTACAGTATGTTGTTAGAAGACGGTATTAAAACCCTTATAAATGCTTCAACAAACACACACAAGGTCTCAGTTCTAAACTGTCAAAACGGAGTAACCGGATGTTTTTGTGGGTTTTTTTTTTTTTTTGGTGTCTGAATTGATGCGTCGTGCTCCAGCATCTGGCAAAAATAGAAGCCTTGTTTTATCTGCTGCAGAGGGCCGACTGAGGAGATGCTCAGAACACGCATCTGGTGGAATTTAGGCATGAGGCTGTCTGTATGTCCTATGAAAAAAAAAGAAATCAGAGGCCATTATGGCTTTACAGAAACAACTCCACATGTAATCCTCAGTTGTTTCTCTGTCTTTGAACCACTCCTTATACTGTATGTATATGATGCATCAAACGGTAAAAGTAGGTGGAAATGACTTTTCTGTCGTGTTTTTGCTGACTCACTCCTCTTCCACTCTGTTGGTCTGTCCTCCTTTTTGCTTGGGAAGACATTTCTATGCTACACACACACACACACACACACACACACACACACATATGGACAGATGTACGCCCAAAGGGAACTGCACACACTCATCAGGTCTGTCTCAGCTCATGAGGTGGTTAGTGGGGTGTCCCATGTGTCGGACATATGGGTCATTACCCGTCCACTGGATCATCCTAAATTGCCGGGCACATTCTTCTGCCGACATGATTGTTTTAATGGACGGCAATAATATACAGACTGCAGCGCAGACCCCACAATTGCGGCTGGGTGCATGTATTTTTCTTTCGTGGGAAGGAGAGGACTGCTTGTTTCTTTCTCTCTGCTTTTGTTTTCACTCTTCTCGTCCGTGTGTGTTTGTGTTTCAGCGTGTCTGCTGGGAGTCGACCCGACTGCGTCTCTAAGTCAGCAGAACCGCACGAGCAGGCGTTCATGTGTATTCATCTGAGATGTAATAGTACTTGTTTGTTTATGAATGATGTGTTTTACTCTCGATACATGATTCTGTCTCATGATGCAGTTTTTATAAACACCTTGTGTGTTGCTTTAAAGTTGCTGTGAGAAGTTTCTTGGTGTCTTGCCCGAGGACACATCGGACATGTTGCTGCAGGAGCTGGGGATCGAACCCTCAACCTTTCAGTTGAGAGGCATCCACAGCCACCCATCAAGGCAGGGGTAGCGTTGTTTGACTTTTGAGTCATGGTTATCTAGGATCCATTACTAACCCCTGAAACATAAATAAAGTAACCAGTCCAGCCTGTGTTGGACTCAGTTCTCCTGTATTCATATCGGTTAATTTAACGTTTTTCTCAGTTCATTCTTGTTCCTTTGAGGAGCGCAGCTTAACGGCAAATTCCAATTTAGAAGCATTTCTCTATCAAAAAGGGTTTTCTCTTTAGTGATCCTTCGTGTAGTGTTTGCAGACTCACCAGACCCTTCCTTTGATGGCAACAAATTCAGTCAATAAGGAAAATAATGGAGCATCATTTCAATCCAGCTGTTATACACCTGCGTATTAATTTAAGTGAACCTCTATCGCACTGTGCCTTCAGCAATGTTCAACTTTTACAAAGCTCACACACAGCAGATGTATCTCACACTCTTTTCACAGATACTGTCAAAGCACACACAGATACACACACACACACACACACACACACACACACACACACACACACACACACACACACACACACACACACACACACACATACATTACACCACACACCACAGATGCAGCCAGAGCCAAGGCTGTGACTTTAATTATCACCTTCGCTCACTCTAAATGAGAGTGCAAGGCTTAGCTCATCTCCATACACCGTGCAAGTGTGTGTGTGTGTTTGTGTGTGTGTGTGTGTGTGTGTGTGTGTGTATAAGACAGAGAAATAATTTCTCATTAAATCACTTGAACATACTAATCGTCTCTTTTCCGCTGG
This sequence comes from Labrus mixtus, assembly GCF_963584025.1. Taxonomy (NCBI): domain Eukaryota; kingdom Metazoa; phylum Chordata; class Actinopteri; order Labriformes; family Labridae; genus Labrus; species Labrus mixtus. Next base: position 18,478,716 of record NC_083624.1, read on the forward strand.
TTTCTTGTTCTTTCTTTGTGTGAGAGCATTTCTTTGTCCCGGCTGATTGCAGGGCGGTCAGCTCCCTCCGTCGTTCAGCACCTGAGCCAAAACCTCCGACACAAACAGTTTTGATTTATTATTTTCTTTTTTTTTACATGTTTTCCCCTTATGCTGGTAGTTACTCTGACAAATCCTCTTTTTTCCATTCAGACAAAATGATGGCGGCTCTGTTAACGCAGACCCACAGTACTAACGTGTGCATATATGCTGTCGCCATCGTGGATTTTTGGAGCCAGAAGTGATTCCAGTTAGCGGTATATTTAAGCTGCAAGATTTCCGGTCTCTCCCTCTCTGCTCTTGTCATTGCCACCTCTGACCTGCAGCAGTACTGCACTCTCGCTCAGCCGCACCACGACCAACCCAGCATCCACCTGTAGGCTCCGACTGGAGGCTTTAAGATATCATCCCATCAATTCTGAAAATGTCTGCATGTAAATTAAGGTGAGGTGAGGTTGGAGCCAAACACAAAATATTCTGCTACAATGCCTGACTGTACAACCTTAAACATGCAGGGACTTTTTGCCTGAAACTGCTAGTTTGCCTGCAAAATCTTCAGTCAGAGGCATCCTTCCTGTAGACACATTTTCATGTTGGAGGAGGGATGCAAAAGTGAAGGTTACAGAGCAAATGTATTTCTTATTTATTTCCCATCCGAATGCTGCATAGAGAGATAGCAGTGCGGGGCACAGTAGATCTGTCATATCCCCCCAAAGTGACATTTCAGCCCCCTGTGATGTATGATTTGATTACTATCGCACGTCCAGGACATTTCACTAAGCTGAAAATCAATGGGGCTCAATGGAGAAGTTGTATCAGACATAAATCATCTTAGCCTCCCTTATCTTTCCCTCTGCGTGACATTAGATGTAAAGAGAGGGAGAGATAGTGCTGATACTGGGAATAAAAGAGAGGGAAATAAAAAAAAAGGGATATGATAAGAGTATGAAAGCAGAGCTGTAAAACTGAGGGAAGGGAGGACGGAGATGAGAGACGATACGCAGGAACAAAGATAAGCCCAACAGAGAGGAGGAGAGGACCAGACATGACATGATAAAAAAAATAAGGAAATAAATATGTAAGATTAAGATAGCAGGATGAGGAGAGGAGATTAGAATGAATGATGAAATGAAGAGGAGAATGAGGGGACAGAGGGATCAGTCATGGATGCGATGAGGCTCAGAGTCCTCTGCTTCCTCCTGGAGGTGAAAGGGCATCTTTAATCCCGCTGCTGGTGTTTAGATCCTGCTCACATGTTTGCGCACGTAAAAAATAACACACCGCAGCAGGACTCAACACGGGGTCTAAACCTGTGACTCCACCGTGATGCCACTTCATCCAGCTGTTGGAGCGACTTGGGAATGACCGCTGTGGTGGTGATTGTGATGGTCATGAGGGTCGGTGCGACACACACTGAGTGTATTTTTTTCCCCAATAGCTGGCTTACAGAGAGCAGAAGCATGGCAATTTCTTTAGCTCCTGCAGCTTGTGAAGTTGACCCAGACCCTACCTTCTGCAAGCAGAACCTTGGGGACACTGGCGGTCAGCTTGTGCAGTAGTTTGAATGTTGTGTTTACAAGCTGCATCGAACAATGCTTCTGACTCTACCTTTAACTATGCCCACCCCTGCTAACATATTCCTCCCCATATTATCTCCCCAGGCAGAACAGTTTAAAAACCGTCCTAACAAGAAATCAGAATGTCAGAAAGAGTCTGACTATTACCCCAAATTAGCTAATTATTTTTCAGTGAGTGATTATGGTCTGACCTGACCCTTATAATTATGGTACCTTAAGTCAAATAAACACAACTAGCTAAAGGACAAAAGTTCTGAAACATGAAAAAGGGTTTTGATATTTTGGCATCCAATCTTTACGTCAGTCTGAATAACAATCACAGCTCAAAGGAAAACATTTTTTTTATTTTCACGCTGCTCCGATAAATTATAAACTCATAAATTGTTCTCTTCCCTTTGAAAGCTGAATATTTAAATAATAATAAAAAATAAATAAAAAAAACACAGTCAAATCAAACGTCTTCACATTTTAGACACTGGCTTTGGATGCTTTATGTACTTGTTTCCTCACACCCCTCGGAGAAAAAAGGACACACACTCCCCTCGGAGAAAAAAGGACACACACACTCTCTCTCTCATACACAAGTAGGAAAGTAAGCCACACAAGAAGAGGCTGTGCAGGCAGCCTCAAGTATGTGTGAACACAAAGGTCAGGTGTAATTTGCACAGCTGTGATATCTCCTCAATTAGCTGCTGATGATAATGATGTGTCCCCACCAGCTCCACTCCTGCCCGCACACGCACACAACACAGTCAATGGAAAGGTGTACAATAAAAACACACTTAATCACACGTTAACCGAGCACGACCGCAAAAGCATGAAGGTCTGTCTCGCTGTCTGAAGTACAAAAACATGTTGTGTTGGAAAGACGTGAATACAGAGAATCGGGGTGTTTTAGCACATCCCTGTGTCCCTGTGTTTAATATGTACTTATCGATATATCTCTTTAAAACGTATTTCTGCAGAGACCCTGTCCTCTGACTGGATTTTACTGTTCTGGTTTGTTCTGGTTGACTCGGGATGTTTGTGGGCAGGGAGCTGGTGTGTTTCCTCCAGCCAATGAGCTGAGTTTAGGAGGTCTCGTGGACCCGTGGACCTGGAGTAAACTTGCTTCCGTTTGGACAGGCAGGTGACAAACATCAGTAAGCCTGTGCCAGCGTGCAGCAGCTTGAAGGGTCGGTACGAGCAGTAAAGGTACACACTATGTCCTGCAGTGAGTGTGAGCTTCTGGGGGCGATGAGCCCAGGAGGAGGGGCCCAGATAACTGGGGGACCCCAGAAATAAACCAGATACCTTAGCTTTCTGCTGTAAAAAGAACAAATAATGTAGCTGTTATAGTTAATATATATTATTTTATTCAGGATCTGTGCAAACAGTATAATCGTTCAATGCTTTGGGACATTTTGGGACTATTTTGTTATGGGGTAATAAGTGACATCATCAAAACTCCTGACACAGTTTTCCAAATGTAGAGCTCCGAGTGTGACAAACTTAAAGCATGAAATATTGGATTAGCTTCAATGACTAATGTGTGGTATTTAAGGAGAGCAGAGATAATCCCATATTTTGGCAAACTCCATCTCTGCTGAATCTCCGTCAAGCAAAAAACTCACATCAACAATGTAAAGCTGGATTTGACCTCCGACCTCTGTGTGCATGGGTCAGCACACTCCCCTGTAAGAATCAATATCACACACTGCATTATGAACTAAAGTGATGTACAGGACAGAGAGCGGAAAAATGGAGAAAACTGAAATTCAATGGTCTTTGAGCTCTGACTGTAAGTTTGTGAACAGGCTCAGTCTGAAGTCCTGAGAAAGAATCCAGTCAATAAAGAGCTGAAGAGGCAGAGACACACACACACACACACACACACACACACGCAAAATCAATATGAGAGTTTAGCTTAAAAACACACCAGGAAGCAAAAACTTCCCCTGCCATAAACTTTGTGATTTAACATGAATTCTAGCGTGAAGTTGCTCTCACCCCCCAATTTCCACATACTCCGCGCGCGCCTCCGTCCATCAGCACCGCGGTTTTGCTCCATCAGACGTCGACGCCCTGCCCTAGTGCATCCATTTCTGGAGCGCGTCCATGATCATACACACATCACAGGAGAACTACGAGATCACCCTGGAATAATGAGAAAAACGTACAAACCACATGTTGCTTTGTCTTTCTGAGGTTGTTTTGTTGTTCTTTCGGTGCCTGTTTTGACGTCATGTTGATGAAGTGATGAAAAATACGATCATGAGTCTGCATATTGTATTTTATTTTGAAACTGACCGGATGCTCCGTGCAGTTCCTTGTCTGACTTCCTGTCCGGGTCGTTCTGTTCTGTCCAGCTTGACGCGTGCCTTCAGCAAGCTTTGTCAAAATTAGACTAGCAGGGTATTTGAAACGGACCAGAGTGTAGTGGCGCTGCAAGCACTCTCTGGAGACGGGCTGCGGCGCTTGCTGAGGAAACACAATCATTGACTAGAGTGGAAACCAATGGCGGTGTAGTGTGCTGCGCTGACAGACCGCAGCGCGGGGAGTCATTCATATGGAGGAGAAAATACGATTTGCATGTTTAGAACAAAATATGAGGCAATAAATACATTCATCAACCATCCCAATGTTACAAGCATCTTATCAGAGCAGGGTCAAAGTTGACTTTGTTCAGACTAACGGCCTCCTGTCCCCCGTCCAACCTCTGACCAACCTAACTGTCATAGAAGGTTTTAAAGGGACATATATGACTGTAAAGGAAAGAACAGCTTCTTCTGCTAGCTTTCATTTCTAAGACTTTCCCTTCAAACAGGCTCTGAGGTAATCCAACACTTGAGGTTTATATTTAATGTCTTCTATTCTACACTCAGTCTTCCGCTGGTTAATTTCAATGTAAGGAAAAGAAAGGGAAGAAAGGAACACATGTCTCATCTTACCCAATTAAAGAAAATCAATCTTGTCGTAAATCTGCAAATGTTCCTCTATGCAGCCAAACCTTTTAACTCCACATACAGTATACTGTATATGGTATAGGACTGTAAGGTAGACTGAGCAGGTCAGGTCCCCTCTTTTTTTTTTTTTAATGTATGACTTTAATCCTGTCACATGTGCTCCTTTACTCCCTGATCCAAATCAGGTGAGATTACGGTGATAAAAGTATGACGGTGATCAGCTGAGAGCAATGTTTCATATGCCACCAGACTCAGTACAGTGCTGCACAGATCCATTGTGAACAGTAGACGTGTGATTCATCAGTCTTTTTAAATTGCTTGCTTTTTCCACGACATGTATGGACAACAGTAAGTGATTGGGTAAGTGGCTAAGTGACTCTCTCATTATGGCCTTTATCTATAAACCATAGGTACAAGCCATTACTGCAGGCCGTATCAGATACAGGATTAGGTTCTCCCAGAGCACAGAGATGGCTATCACAGAAACATGATAGGCATGCAGAACCCCCTGGTATTTGTATGGTCTGCATTACTCTGAGTCTCTCAACCACACACACACACACACACACACACACACACACACACACACACACACACACACACACACACACACATGCACACACACACACAGAGTCTATGTAATAAAGGGAATAACCCAAACAGCAGTGTAGAGTACCTTATAGAGTACCTGGTTTAGTTGGAAGCAGTTTCCCTTTGGGCGCGAGTGTCACGCTTCTTGTCTAAGGTGCAACACCCATCACACCAATGCATGCTGGGATAAAGTCCTGTCTCATAACCTCACATTTAGTCTGGCACAATCATCATATCCCAATCTACATTTGTACAACGCTTCGTTTTAACGAGCTAATATCTGCGAGACTGATACCATTTTCATCTGAATCAGTTATAGCCCTTTGTGTTTAGTGCTTAAGAGCAAAGTCAACATTACACCCGCCATGCCGTGTTAGCATGAGGGGTTATTGTTCGGACCATGAAATCATTGTTGGTCTCGATGTCAAGCTTTTTTGAATGGGTGTGTATGTGACTTCTGTTGCTTCTGCAGACAGCCTCTAGTGGACACTTGAGGAACTGCATGGTTTTTCACCAGAGGTTGCTGCTTGGTGACAATTTTTAGCCGCAGATCAGGTCAAAAGGATGCAAAAATAAAATAGATCATAACTTGTGTAAAGTAAAATTTGATGATGTCAGGCCTATCAGCAAAGCCTGATCAGCAAACTGAAAGTGTTGTCACTTGGGTTAGAGGATATAGAACCAAGCGGCTGAACTTTAGCAGCATCTGGTCAGGTTTTAGGGCCTCTCTTGTTCACTGTAGACATGGTAGAATATAAACCTTGAAGTATTTAGTGACAGGCTAATGAATGGGATGTCTTTTGTTTGAGCATTAAAGAAAACCTAACGGAACAGTCGTATCCACTGACTCGTGATGACCTTGTCAGAACAAAGATATCATTTTACAAAAAGCAGAATGAAGCAATTTAATCAGGAAACCACTCGATGGTTAAACGGCAGAGCAGCATAATGTATTGTTGCGGCATCCATTCTCTATATTGATATTACTTAAGTCAGTACACCATGTCTAATGCCACAGCCACTCTGCTACACTATGTTGTATTACATTACTGCTGGCTAATTATCAAAGCTGTATGACTGCATGCTTTAAATGATTTTTGGCCCTCGCTCTTTATGCCGCAGAGACAGTATCATTATAAAAAACACACTTAAGGATGTTGGCAGTGTTACTGCTGACTTTACTCTTATCATAGATCTTATGATTAGTCACGTCTTCCATTAGCTTTCTCCACCAACCTCACCCTCTCGAGCGTTCTCTCTTCTCTCTCTCTTTCTCTCTCTGGGCAGGATGTTATGGGCAAGAGGGACTTGATATGGGCAACATGTCCCCAAGCCTAAAAGAAAAATCATGTCATTTACCATCTGCCCCTCTCCGGGGAACAACCAAGCACCCCCTTTATATCCATCCGCTGCCTTCCCAAGGCCCTGGGATCAGGCCTCTCAATGGTCATGATGAATCACACTGCTCTCCTTCCACCCTCTTGGTCCCTGAAGGTCCTCAGCACACCATGTCACCCCATTCCCATTCCTTCCTCTCATCTACCCCGTACCCCCCTCATTCTGCCCCCTCCTGCCCACCACCTCACTCCTCCTCCTCCTCCTCTCCCTCGGGCTCAGCAGGGCCTGGCATCTACCCAGAGTCCCTCCATTTCCTCCACATCTGATATAATCAGGACAGAAAAGAGCTGAGAACATTCTTTTCCCATGATTCTTAAGTGGCACCAGGGCACTCTGGGCCGGCTGGCTGGTTGGCCAACTGGCTCGCTGGATGACTGGGTGACTGGCTGGCCCTGAAAAAAGAGACCTGAAGTGCATAACTTAGCCGGATTAGCCAGTGGCTTTCCATCTTTGCTTGCACCAACACACTTATCTGTGATTACAGCGCTGGGATTTTTCAAAACGTCCTGTATGAAGTGATAGGAATATGCTTTTTGTTACACACAGTTATGTGGTTGCAAGCTGCTTCATCCACAAGAAGCATCAATGCCTGCTTTTCATCCCTGTCCTGTTTTTCTGCTCTCATTTAAGTGGATACATACCATAACCATTCAACCATTGTTCATGTCACGTAATGTGGACTCTCCTCACTCCGTGCTTTGACATGGAGCTAACATTTAGACGCCAGAATCAGTTTGAATTTAGTTATGATGAAGTGTCTTAACTTCCCAGGCGCGTTGCAGCTGGGTGTGTTGGGGGGTGTTGTGACACCCACACTTTCACTGACTCTTAATGTCATCCCCAACACTTTATACTGATGATCCAGCCAATCACAAAACGTATTGTCCTTTTTGTGAAAGCACATAAGAAGAGATGCACAAAGACGAGGGCAGAGAAAGATATTCGTATGAACTTTGATTTGAGGGAATCACATTAGGACTCCGCCTCATGCACACGCCCCTACCTCCCTCTAGCATCCCCCCCAGTGGTTTTGATGAAGGAACAATAAAGCAAACATTATCACCATAAAGACCACAGGGCATCAGGCAAGAATACCTGGTACTGTGTGCATTTTGCCACACCAAGCAGGGGGGTAGCATGTCTTCATGGAACTTACGTTGCACTTTAGTGTTTGCAATCTGAAAACAAGAAAGAGTCAACCTCGATCTTTTTGCAGATAAGCATTAGAAGGAGCTTCAAATCAGTTCTTGATACTGGGGTGTCCAGAGAATTGTATTCATTAATCCATAGCCCTTTGGCTTAAATAGTCCTGAATATGCCTCTACTTACGGCCTTTGCCTTTCAGATTTGTGCGACAGTTTGGCTGTACAGATCCCTGTAGTGTGCTGTGCTGTCCTGCTTGGCACCGGTTGGTTCTTCTGAGCAGCACTGTGCATTGAAGTGTGCGGCGCCCTGCAGTGCTGTGCTGCTCTGTGCTTCACTCTGATGCCACACTCAAACTTCTTCCTCCTGTTTCTCTGAAAGTTTTCTTGTACTCAGGAAGATGGGAGAATTAGATGACATTATCAGCTTGCAGTGTTCCTATGACAACAACATACTGTTAGCCTCAGAAATAATGAGGAGAAACCTCAGGTCGGGATCTATAGAGGACCTCCTCCTTTGCTCCTTCGCCTCTGTCCTCTTCTGTCTGCCCCCCCTAAGAGCTTTCGAGTCCCTCTGTCCATTCTTTCTGTCTCAGCCTGTCTCATCTCCCTGCTGCTGACAGAAACTGTTCACGGAGAGGAGCTTTTTGGATTTCCTCCTTTCACCCTCTGCACAAACACAAACACACACTATGCAGACACACACCATTCACATCATAAAGTCTGCCATGAAGGAAACGCTCAGAAGCCAAATCTTTCAGGCAAACTGCATGAATGCTCCATGCAAGATGGACAAGGAGAGCTGCAGAAAGAGAAGCAGGAATGATGAGAGAGAGAGAGAGAGAGTGATAGAGAAATGATAGGGGAGGAAGAGAGAGGAGAAGGGAGATGAGGTAAGGGTCTACCCAGGACATCAGCCTCAGTGACAGCAGGGACAGAAGACGTGCCAGGCTGCACTTGCTGTTGTGACTGACAATAAACCCAGGGTCTATTGAGAGCAGTTCTGCATGGGGGTACAGCGGGGATGTGTGCCCACATCGACGTTTTGTGGATGTATGTGGACATGATGCACAGAAAAAGAGAGAGCAGAAGAGAGTGGTGAGTGCATTAGCAGTGAAAGTGAATGGGTGAGGGTGTGTGTGCGTGTGTGTGTGTGTGTGTGTGTGTGCGTGTGTGTGTTCATTCTGAGCGTCTCTAAGACGGATGGAGATGAGCCACTGACTTCCTGGGCTCTGTGCCAGGACTAAACCATTCAACTATGATGTACACAGACTGTACAACAGAGGGGATTAGCTCAGCCAATGCCTGCAGCAGAAATATAATAGATATATTTTAGCTCTTTTTTTTTTCGTATTGCATAGGTATGAGGAGGATTATGTCATTGTCTAAAATGATTTTGGCAGGGAACATATTTGGAGAATATTACTTTGCATTGTTTTGGAAACAAAGGTACGGAGAAGGGAAGAAATACATTTTACAATAATTCCCTTTATCGGAAATTGGCAAATTCATGCATTCACAAAGCCTGGATGCAACTTTCTAATCCCTGTTCTCCAGACAATCAGCAGACAACTGAAAGAGACTTTTGATTAAGTGAATTAAGGCGAAGCCCGTCTCTGGCAGACAGCGCAGATATTTTGCCAGTGGGGGGAAAAGGGGAATTCCTGGCAAGATCTGGAACAGCAACAACAACAAGAACAACAACAGAGTTATTGCTGCTTCCCCCCCCACTGTTGTGTTCGTTTGATACCACATCAAGTGCATCGTGGTGGTCTGGACCATCTACATATGAGAGTCGCACTCCTGTTCAAAGTAGGGATGTGATCTTTCATTTAGTAGCTAGCTACCAGACAGAACGCATGCTGTGAAGACATTTGTGAGCTTGTTCTCACAGGCCTTAATAGTACATCCACCAGCTCGCTGCGCCTGGTCCCAGGAGGAGGCTTTGTTAGCATCTCTTCAAATGTGTTTCCTTATTAAATAGGAAAATGGTTGCCTTCCATGCTTAATTAATAACTCATGTGCTCTGAAAAGGGAAGGAAGAAAATCCGTCATCTGTAGCAGTTTGTAAGCCTGTAAAAGCTTCGACCAATGTCTGCCACGAGGTACCAATCTGATGAACCAATCACACGCCTCCCTGTCTCCCTGCTCGCTCTCTACCTCTTGCGTGCACGAGCCCACACTCAAAGCATGAGCTGAGGTCCACTTCTGGAGCAACGGCGCTCGTGCATGTAAGTGAGGGGCGTGGCTTTTGAGTGGGTGGGTGTAGACGGAGCACTGAGGGGATGCTACTTTCAAAATCATGCTAGTTTTTTGAAAATGACCAACCCCTGCCTTTAACGAGAGGGTAAACCTGTAAAATGAAGGCGTCCCACACTCATGTCCGTGCAACAGTGGCGATTATCGATGGCTCTTTCCTAAAAATGTGTCATGAGGAGCAATCGTTTTGCCCCATTTTCCGCCATAGTCTCAAAAGGGTACCTATAAACACTCTGCTGCTTGGGTCATGAATAATTCAGCCACAGCGTAAAAGATGCGAGCAGCTGGATGCCTGTGACGGAGCTGCAGACAGCGGAACCTCTGGCGGGCGGGTCGAAGTGTCTGGTCTGTTTGTGGAAGGTTTTTTAAGTGGACCTCACAGGAGCTGAAGCGCCGCATCAGTGAGAGCAGATGTTAATATTTCATAGTGAGGTGGTAACTGTGACACAATGGACAGTGCGGCGTTGAATGCTGTGCAGCGCAGCACTTATGTCGGCTGGTGAGGACTTTTAATGGGATACAAAGCTTAATTGGTGGGCAGCCATGAGAGGCTCGTAAAAAACAGCTATAAAAGTAATAATGGCTGAGGAGAGGACAAACGAACAAAGGAACTGAATCAATTATGAGGGGGCAGGATACTGCTGTCAGGTGGGAGAGTGTATAAAGAAAACAGCTCCACTGTCTATAAACACAAACACAGTATCACTCTAAAAAACCTCAAGACCACCAACAAGTGCTGACTACAAAAATAAACATTAAAGATACGAATAAGTCTGCAGGAACGGGCAAAGAGACGACAGTGGAGGTAGTAAGAAAATGAATTAAAACGTAAAATAGAAGAAAAAACAAAAATCGATTTAATGTAAGGCTACCAAATCCCTATGAGAGTTTAAAACAGTTTGAATGATTTAGATTCAGCACCGATTCAGCACGCTTCAAGCTTAACAGAATAGACCGACCCAGCTGTGCCAGTAGCATAGTGGTTAGTGCAGACGCCCCATGTACGGAGGCTGTAGACCAATTGGGCGACCCGGGTTAGCATCCGACCTGTGGCTCCTTCCTGCATGTCATTCCCCACTCTCTCTCTCTCTCTCTCTCTCTCTCTCTCTCAGATTTCTGACTCGGCCCTCTGTCCTATCTCTGCAATAAAGGCACAAAAAGCCCCAAAAATAGACCTTTAAATTTTTTTTAAAAATTGACCCGGACAGGAAGTCAGATAACGAAAAATGCACAGAGCATGCGGTCAATTTCAAAATAAAACACAATATAGAGACTCCAGATCGTATATTCCATCACTTTATCTACAGTATGTAACCGTACGTACAGCTGCTCATGGCTGTGTCACGCTCCAGAGACGGACCCAGAGCGCGACATCGGACGGAGCAAAACTGCGGCGCTGAGGGAATGCAACATATACGAACTCTGTGGACATTGCAGGTTCAAGTTAATTATCCCAGCTATTTGGATGTATGCAAAAGTCATAGATTCTGTAAGGCGCTTGGCGTCATTGCATGGGAAATGTTCCTCCCAGCGGCCTGAGATAATTCGACAAACCAAATGTCAAGAATTAGAGCGCAACCAAATAAAGTACCCGAGTGAAATGAGACAAAGGCGGGTTGGTTGTATGATCGCACACATGTGAACACGACTGGAAGTGCAGTTTTCTCAGAGTGAGTGAAAAACGTCAGCCACCTTTGTGCCTTTCTCTGCGAGGTGATGCATTGTTGGAGCCGCTCGTCGATCATTTCCAACACTTCTCTGCAGCATGCTGAAATGTTGGTGTTAAAAGCCATCAGCCAGCCAAAGACCCCCAATTATCAAACTCGCACAGACATCCGTGGAAATGTGGGGGAAGGTGCGGCTGTCACTGAAATGTGGGATCACAGTATTTGCTCATTATCACATACTAACACTGCTGATGAGCGGGGAAAGTCGAGTAAAGACTTGTTCCGTAGTTAATGCCTCAAACTGACTGTGATAATTGGAGTTATGTTCAGAATTGGCTTTGTCAGCGTTATCACGTGGAAGCATCATGTTGAATATTTTCAGCGTTTGGGAGCTCACCAACTTCAGGTACAGACGAGAGACGCTTGAGTCTGTTTCTCTGGTTCGGCTGGTAACTTTTTCATGATTTGACATCATCGTCTCCCAGTTGAATCACGTCTTGTCTCTTCTGTCTTCATCGAGAGAGTTGGAGCAGAACTTTTCACAATAAGATGCTTTCTTTATTTTACTCGTTACAGTGACATTACATATCAGCTCCCTAGCCTAGAGGTAGTGTTAGCTATGTGACTTGTAGATGAACAGAGTTACTAAGTATACAAAACAGCTTTATTATTGTCTAACCTTTAGTCACAGATATGACTTTTTCACTTCCTGCAGCCCATCATCGAAGAGCATTTTTTCAAAGTACTCTGATGTTGGATGGATAAAACCCTCCCTGCTCATGGAAAATGAAAGTGGGAGTAAGAATCAAAGTCATGATACATTTCTTACCCCCAATTTCCACATCCTCATGCACGCTGCGGACCATCACAAACGCATACTACACCGTCGTTCGCTGCCACTCTAGTCAGTGATTGTGGCTCCACGGCGTGCACCGTGGTCTGACTCCAGAGCGTGCCACCAGCGCCACTACGCTCTGCTCCGTTTCAAATACGCTGCGAGTCTATTTTCAATTGAGTACGCTGCAGGCACGCGTCAAGCTAAACAGAATAGAACGACCCGGACAGGAAGTCAGACAAGGAAACACACAGAGCGTCCGGTCAATTTCAAAATAAAACACAATGTACTGCAGCAACATCCTAAATGTTAGCAGTGTGTAAACTCCAATTTAAGTTAGAACTTATGCTTAAATAGGCTACAGTTGAACTTATGTTGGTGCAACCCGATACTGGTCGATTGGTTAAAGACAATGTTTGACTGGCCCATTCCACCATCTAAAGCAAACGCCATTGGTCTTCCTCGATGTGAGATAGAGGAAGCACTTGATCTGAGCCTCTAATACACTTGATTAAGTTGAAAGCACTTTATCTCATGTAGAAACTGAAGGGTGCCTCATATGAGGTCAGGAGGTACATGACAACAACGTTGTTATTTGATGACCTAAAGGAACAATAAGTGGCTCTTTCTGTCCACTAGACATCACTGACACTTATATCCTGAAAACTTGAACATAACACAGGCTCTAAAAATACGTACCACGTCTGTTAGCGCAGATATGACTGAGTTCTGACTCAGAGGAGGAGTATGATCATGATGCAGGTCGCTTCAATCAGGAGCTGGAGGTTTTTAAGTAGCTCCTCGAGCTGTGTGTCAGAGCTGCAACTTCCTCCCCTGACCATTTACTAAGTGACTGCCAATTGTTTTCCCGTCATGGTGGACCTCTCTCCCCCCGAGCAGACGAGATGTTTAAAAATAAAAAAAAAGTCTCTGCCTGAGGCCACCAGGACTGAAAACGTTTATAATGAAGAATAACATTTCCATCATTACCATTCTAATAGATTATATAAGTGGAGTGAGAAACGCATGTCATTATTTTTGCATGGAGCTCTTACTCAAATGTCAGCTGTGCAGCATTCATTTGACTTAAACTCTCGGTTTCTATAGAAACTAATAAAGCCTGACAGAGGAGTGCGGGTGCATTAGTTTTGAGTATTTTCTTTTTTTAAATGTTAATAGAAGTCAGAAACAACTGTGGCATTTTGAACCTAATGTCTTAATAATGAAATAAAATGAGGCAGCCATAATCTAATTCAGTGAATGTCAGCTTAATATAAAATGCAGAGGCTCCTTTCAGCAGCACACAATCACTGGCTGCAAAGACTCGGCACATGAATCAAACTCAAACTCATTCACATCCGAGGTCATCGTCTGCTGCGGACTGAAACAATGTAGTGAATTAATATTAATGATCTCAGGTCAGCACCCTTGTAACAATTACACATCACACATTAGAGCACACTTTGCCCGTGTTTCCCCTTTAAACCTATTTGCATGCATAATGAGGGCTTTTATAAAAGGCCATCATTTATTAATGCTGTCATTTATATTTATGACTGGTGTACTTTCATAGCGCGGGCCGACGGTCGGAGAGCTGAGGAGGAGGATGTGACATTTCGTCCAGAGTTTGACCGGCGGTGAGTTGGGAAGTTATTTGTCTTTGTGGAGTTACATAATGACAGTGAATGAGTCCACTGATTGGTCGATTCCACAGGATCCGTGTGCACCACAAAACATCTACCAGGGCCTGCTCTGGAATTGGCCGCGCCCTCTCCTGTCAATGCTCGTGTTTCCACTGCAGTCTGTCTACGGTAGTAATGGGAATTCCGGTTCTTTTTAGTGAGCCAGATCATTTGGCTCAGCTCACCAAGAAGAGCCGGCTCTTTAGGCTCCCAAACAACTCTTCATCTTACCACTCGTACCTTTTACAATTCAGCCACATTTAGCACTGTTTTGACTCATGATTTGTATGTGTACACATATATCACTTAAATTATTCAATACATCCTTTGTACTGAAGTTTTCAAAAGTAAAAATTACATTTTCTAATATCAATAAATTGCTGTTTTCATTGCATCTACAGATCCTCTCTAAAACCACCCAACGACAGGCAGAAGCAGGCACGCTAGCCTGCTTTTATTCTTCCAACTGAACTGCTGGATGCACAGTTCTCATGTGTCTGTGAAGGTTGTTTGTGGACCCTGCTCGATATGCATGTTGCCTTATATTACAAAAAAAAAAAAAAAGGATTGCGGATGGGTAACCGGACACGGAGCAACATGCCTGAAAACCTGCTTGCGATACCACAATCTGCCTATTGCAAAAGATTTGTTTAAAGACTATGAATATGACAGATATTTCAAGATGGTGTCACAGATTAACCCCGTAAGACACTAACAGGCGCTGCTGTAGGAGGCCTCTGATGCAGAAACTTCTTATTTGTTTTTAGCTCAATCGTTTAGTTTTGCAGCATCGGGCCGAACAGGCTGAGTTTTAGTCTACTGGACTTCTTCCTGCAGATAAATAATGTGATCGAGGTGTGTTCAGTCTGTTCTTCTTAGCAGAGTTATGCTACACAAAAAATAGCACTGGACCAATCAGACCCAAGAATTCAAACAGCTGTGTTTAGTTCCTCCAGCATGATTCATTGTCACTTATAGTTTCCCCCCACACTGCTGCCTCAAATCGCAAAGTAACAATGAGTTGATTTAGCGTAGTGTTGCAAGTTTAATAAAGAGAACAGAGACAGATGCACTCCTTCTTATTTGTATTAGCAGAGTTGTATAAATCACCAACTGATAGCTGGTAATAAATGTTTGGCAGCGTCAAGTGAAGTAATAAAGGCAACGTTGATGTAGCGCAGAAATCGTTGAAAGTAATGACATGTTATATTTCTGTTTCTCAGCGCTGCAGGGATGAAATACCGGGCAAAGTATTGAGACATAAAGCCATCTCCTTTGACTGTATTTCTGTCATGTTCTGTCCTACTTCATTCAGCAGCAGAACACACGAGAGGCAGCGAGGGAGCGAGGCAGCGAGACCAAGAGATATCACACTCAGTAAAAAGTTTGTTTGTTTATCATGATCTGTCAGTGTCGGAGAAGCGCGGGCACAAAAAGAAAATCCTGTTTCAACTGAGAGGGCCTCGCGCCCGAGAGAGCTCTCCAACGTCGCCTGCATGTCTTCAGCTCCCAAAGGCAGTTTCTCTTCTCTGACTAGCACAGGTACTCCTCATGGAAGCTAATGCATTCACAATCTGCAAGCAAAACCATGCCTGATCGAGTTAAAGGATCCCATTGGCGGTAGAAATTGTTGTGGAGAAACAGCGGCCCATCTTATGTGTCTCAAATGGAATTATAAATGATAGTCCCACTGAAGCACGAATGGGAAGGAGCATATCTGAAGCAGAACGTATGCTTCCCTTACATGGTGCTGCGTCCTTCATCAGAACCAATATCTTTGGGATGAAAGAAATCTGGACTAAAATTCATCTGGTTCAGGATAAAAAGATGTACCCCCTAAAGAAATATAATATATATATGCATGCTGAGAGGTTTCTTTGAAACTCTTGCTCCTCGTTTCCTGCTGAAAAGTACATTTAAAAGATATCACACATTCAGTGCTTCACTTGCTGAACTTGTGCTCTGCAATCTGAGCAAAAAAGCATGAACTTTTTAAATTCAGAAGTTGTTCATTGTCATAATGGTCTGTCTGCTGGCGATGGAGGTTCAGGCTTAACTGACCCTGAATCAGAATCAGGGGGGAACATCGAGGAAGTGAAACAGCTCGGTGTGTCTAACAATGTCTCAGTGTGTCAATAGGAGGGAAGGAGGAAGTCGAGAGGATTTTGCATTAGAGAGCCTGGCGGGCTTGAGGCTGTTCAGCCGCCGATCAGAGTGTGAGTGGGAGAAGTGTGACATGCTTGCGATGGCCGATGGCGACGCAGCCTCCCACACTCCTGAGTTGCTGCAACGTCTTTGCTGCCGGTAACACAGGCCTCGACTTGATCTCCTCCTGCACCGTGTCCTCTGCACGTCTACCTCTCTCGGCCGACTGCAGGGCTGCAGCCTTATCTCTCACACAGCATGTTCTCTGCAGAGTTGGCATGTGGTTAGCACAGAGTCTGTGCATTATTCTCAGGGAAGTGAGTGTAAGTGAGTCAAGATGGCCGTGTATTCTTGACTAAACGTGTATGCCTGATAACGCCATTGCTCAGTCAGATGAAGACAATAGCATCTGAACATGCCAAGATCCCAGAGAATGAAGAAAACATGGAGTGTGATTTTCGTTCCTTACAGAATGAATCACCCTTTTGACGAAGCAGAAAAGTCTCTCACGAGGCTGAAGTCGCTCTCTTGTATATGTTTAGTATGACCCCTCTAAGGTAGAAGCATATTAGTATCATAATTCATGTGGAACAACTTCCTAACTTACTATCAATAAGCATTCAATAGGAGGGCAAACTCTTAGTTAATGACCTGTTAGCTTTAGACTATCGTCATGTATGGTCATGACTATCACCCACGCATTCATCACTAAGGCGTCTGATCCAACCTTCACAACAGGGTCCTAAGTCTCTAACTAGACTCCTCTCCTCTGTGGTGGAACGAACTTCCAAACACCATTCGATCTGCAGAGTCCCTTTGCACCTTTAAAGGCACTGATCGCTATCATCTGATTTATTATTATTATCATTATTATTAATAAGATACTTACAAGTGCATCATAAGCAGCCAGTATGCTACTAATTAGCATGCTAATAAGCAACTAGTAAATGGTGAGTGTTGACAAAAGAGCCCGTCATGCATTGTGTAGTCATGTTCAGTAAAGTTAAAAGTTATTTTTAAAGTGTTTTTCACGCTTGTTTCTATAACTTGTTACTTTCTCTCTCTTCAGGCATTTTGGCTCTTTTAGTCAAACTAAAGAGGCAGCATTAACACTCACCGTGCCAAGTGCAACTATATCACAACACCATGGTTATATTTTAGACTTGACATTTGCTTATATGTGGCCCCCCTAGTCGGCTTCATACTATATTTAACATATGGTGAAACCGTGGTGCTATAGGGAAAGCCTTCAATATTTCATGAGTTTACTTCACTTCCAACCTGTGAGAGAGACGTAGCCGTCCATGAGATCACTGCAACAGATGGGCAAGTCATCGTCTCTCTGCAA
The DNA here is from genome assembly GCF_963584025.1 of Labrus mixtus. NCBI lineage: Eukaryota > Metazoa > Chordata > Actinopteri > Labriformes > Labridae > Labrus > Labrus mixtus. Next base: position 18,496,344 of record NC_083624.1, read on the forward strand.
ACAGGGTTATTTATAACGTGTCTGAGAGCGCAAATTCACACAAAAACACCGCCCCAGAGGGAGAGAGAGAGAGAGTGAAGAAATATGGTGTGAAGCAGCAGAAAATCTTTGCACCCTCACAAAGATGTGTCATCCCGTAGATGAGAGATATATTCTTTCTGTGCAGAGACGGGTATGAAGCATTGTCTCCAAAATAAACTGAGAGAGAGAGAGAGAGAGAGAGAGGGGGAAAAAAAGCAGATTTCAAATGACCTCAGTAAGAGCCAAGCAGATTCGTAGCCATCTGCTTGTAGCTTTGACAATGATAGGAGTGGATTTTTTTTATATAGCAAAGGAGGCCAGGCGTGCAGCCACATCCGAATGAGAAGCAGTGTGAACGTGTCTGTTCATATTACAGTGAAACGGGAACACTTTGTGTGTGTGAGAGCGTGTGTGAAGGCCTTTGTATCTGTGCATAAAGGTGGGATAGTGTGTGTGCTCACTGTTTAAATGTGTGTGTGTGTGTGTGTGTGTGTGTGTGTGTGTGTGTGTGAGGAGACATTCTTGTTCATCCACAGGAGTGTGGGAAGGTAAAAGATGAAAGGCATCTCCCAGAGAAAGACAAACAGCTCCTCACTGAAACGTCCCTTCATATCAACAGCTTGATGTCTCATGACTTCAACCAGGTACCCCGTCATGTGTACAGTATCAGGTACTTTTTTAATAGAGTTAGAGTGTAAAGAAATAATCTGGTATCTTGTATTCATCCTTTCATCGTCATTATTTATTCTATTTAACAGGAAACGTTGGGAGGAGAGAGAGGGGGATGACATGCAGCAAAGGGTCGAGGTGGGATTTGAACCCGCATGGCCGCTGTGATGAGGACTATAGCCTCTGTACATGGGGCATGCAACATAACTACTAAGCTATCAGTTTTTTAAAAATACACCAAAAACATATTCTTCAGTTTTCATGTAGCATTATATTTGTTTTGTTGTTTTTTGTGTCCTGACAGTTCACTTTGGTTTCCATTTTTCATTTCCCGTGATCAGAGCTGGGCACACATCCATTAATCCATTCATTGTTAATTGTTGGCGTTAATGTTTTGAGGTTGTTTTTTTTTTGGGGGGGGGGGGGGGGGGGGGGGGTGCTTTTGTACCTTTTTTTGGAAGGACAGGATGGTGGATACAGCCTGAAATAAGGGAGAGAGAGAGAGAGAGAGAGAGAGGACTGACATGCAGATCGGATAGAACAGAGGCTGGACGCTTCCAGGACATCATCTTATGTTCAGTTAGCATAAGTTCACATTAACCACTTATGCTGTAATAGTTTGAGACGTGTATTAACGTACTTAATGTGAGAACCAGTGCAAGCTACTTCACAATCTTCATCTCATATTTCAGATCGATTCCTTCCATTCAGCTTATAGACGAGTTAAACGTGCCATATATTGTACTTCTGTTTTGCTTTCCAGTCTCCATTATCTGGCTCGCTAGCCGCTAAATGCTCTGCAATGTTCATCAACTCACAGCTGATTGTGTCTGCCTGCTGTCTGGTGCTGGGCAGGTAGCCTGCAGGGGGATAATCAGAGCTTCTTTGCTGAACAGCTGCCTGCTGATGCTGCTGCTGGAAACCAGGTTGATGCGTGTTGAATTTGTTGGCCAGAGCATTGAAGTGATAACACAAACGAAGCAGCTTAGATAAAAGAACAACACCACAAAGAGTGAGCCTTTCAATACCTCACATGATATCCATGTAATAATGACAAGAGCAAATTTAAATTCATTTCAGAATATTTTTTAAATGAATTCAGCTATTTAAGGCATGCTGGTTCAGTTGGATTAGATGTACAGTGAACATATGGTCCAGGATGTTCTGGTGAACAACATGTCGTCTGATAAGCATACCAAAGCGTGGTTATTATGCCAGGCAAATGAAGATGAATAAGGTGATGTGTTTCGACTGTAATTGGTTAATGAGACCCTTGTTTTGTGGTTTCCTCCCCCATAACCAACTGCGAGCGTGCCTCAAAACAAGTGCCAAAAGTCCCATCTCTGCCAAATACAATTGGCTTATTAATTCCAATTATGCTGATCATTGAACACTCAAATGAAAAATGAAAAATGAAGACGTTTCAACTTGACTAATTGGCCCCAGGAGTGAGCGTATGTTTCCGTGGGTGTGAGTGTGAATGAGAGGGAGGCTGTAGGACAGAGACGCAACTTCTTCAGCTGTGAGATTAAACTGTAGTTTGCATGGAGGCTGAAAGTGAGGAGAAATGATGCATCGACATGGAACATACAAACCAGTGAGATTGGACAATTCACTCTCCCACTGCTGCAAGAGTTTCAACTGGTTCCCAAAATGCACAAAGATATTTTACCCATACACGCCTGCCTTTTCATACTCCCTGTTGCTTTCAGAATTAAAAAAAATATTTTCTTTTTAAATCACTCCATGGATTGGCTCCCCATTTTGAGCACCTCATATAATATCAAAAGTGACTCAAATTGACTGAGTGTCCATCTCAGGGCGTTTTCAAACCTGTAGGTCGTTTGCTCTTGTTCCCTTCATGGAGCAGTTTGTTCCATTGTTGCATAATTACCTAAAACTTGGTCCCGTGTTCAGTTGGAGACATTTAACAAGTGGACCAACATGTCTGATGTTGAGGGAAATACTCTCTCACTGGCTGTGGCTGCTCCAAAAACACTCAACAATTTCTAAATGGACGACTACATGGATTGATGTCGGCTCTGATCATTGGTGTTTATATAGTTTGCCATTATCACTGAAGGCAAACGAGGCAGTTTGATAATGAGGCGCAACTGCAGCTGGAAAATGTGTTGATGAACTTGAGACAGTTCAGGAGAAGGCGCATGTTAATCCTCCCTAACCAGGACCTGCTCATCCACTGAAAAGGTTTCTGAAGATCCATCAGGTCTGCTTGTGTTCTGTAACACATGATCAGCAGTTATGAACAGTGAGGGCCCACGTTGGTTATATCCTGCAGGTTGATTTGTGTTCCAACTACAAACAAACAGCAGAGACTGAAAAAAAGCTGACAGAGACCCTCCTTTCCAAGCATCTCTGATTGGTTGTTTGGTCTGCACCAGGGTTTCTTTGTCAGCTTTCACACCAGCACAAGCGAGCCGCATTAACTTGGCAAACGGACTCGAGTTCGTTTTAATGGTACCAAACAGGTTAGACGTGAAAACCCCTTTAAACTTTGACTTCCCTTTCTAATGCAATGTCATGTTCATTTTCCGACTGACTGTATGACTTTATGGGGCTGAACTGGTGTCCCCCATTTAGCAGTCAGGGGCAGGAAAAACTCACAAGGAGAACTAGGGGTGAACATTTTCTTTACATTCCTCTGTAAAGTAAGAATGCAACCTGACCCCAAGATGTTAGGGTGTAAGACTTACAAGTGAACAAACTTAAGTAAGAATGAACAGGGAAAAAGATTTGACTTACAGGGTTTTTCTAGTTTTCTGGCTTCTCAACATCTTGTACCTTTGACACAAACATTCATACACTGATAGCTGAGACTGCTTTGCAAAGTGCCAGTAGGATGCAATTAATTTTGTAGACTACCAAACTTCTGATTTGGAGATATCCCGTCACAGATGATCCAGCAGCAGTTAATGATTACACCTTTACATTACGGACACAACTCACTGAGAGTGAGAGTGAGATCCACAGATTGGGGTGCAGTGGTATTAAAAGCTATCCCCCCCCCCCCAGACGACAGACCCCACATCATGATCCTCCACAGAGAGACCATTCACAGAGCCAGAGAGGCAGCCAAAGTGTTGGCCTGTTTATTTAGTTTTGGGGTTGGGACACTGAAGAGAGCTGCTCGGAAATGACACACATCCACACGTGCACCTAGGTAAATATACACGCACATACACAATGATGCTACCCCCTCAGCTGCACTGTGCAGTGTTTGGAAGTAACAGTGGGATAAAGAAGTGTCTGTTTAAGTTTTGGTGATGCTAAGATGGAAAGGTGAACGATGATGTCAACAAACGGTGCACAGCTTGTTCCTAAAAGGGGCCAGAACAATTAAGTTTTTGATAAATGTTGGAGAAGTTGATCAGTTAATATTTGTTTTTCTGGACATTAGGTCAAAGTATTTTTTTATCTTTAATTACAGAGGAGATATGAGAGATCTCTGTAGAACAAAGACAAAGTGTTTAATCTTTGAATATTCAAGTTCTCTTTGACTTTATACAACTTCATTGATATTCCTGATGTTTTGCTAAAATCCAAACAGCTGTTAATCTTTTCTGTTTGTTAAAGTTTGCACAAATGTTTTCTATTGAATGCATATTTCCCTCCTGAGTTCAAACTGATGTTCCACTTCCCGAGTTATCACATTCTCCTGTTCATTTCTGTATGCTTATCTTTGATTATATGCAGCGGTAATTTCCCTTCAGTGTATACTTTGTTTGCTGCCCTAACACTCGGGCATCTGTTGCTTCTCATTTATTCCCCTCCTACAACAGGCGATGTGAGAAATAATTGGCAAGTTTGATAGACAGAGCGGATTATAAGCATTACTGCAACAATGATGAGGATCTTCCACCACTACCATTAATATGATGATTCTGTTGTTCTTTCTCCCCGAGACATATAATCTTAAAGCCTCCGACAGCATGTGGGTGTGTAGAATATGATTATAGGCTTTCATTAGACACATAAATAGAAGAGAAAGAGCCAGAGCACGAGGAGGAGGACGAGTGCCTCTAAAAACAAAATTATGGAGGAAATACCAAACAGCCCTTTTTGCATACAATAAAGACAAAAAAAACAAAAAAACAATAGAAACATTATTACGGAGGAAAAACAGAGATATTATAGCGGGGAAGGAGAGAGAGACAAAAGACAGAAAAATGGAGAGAGAATGAAACCGAATGGAGAAGCAGAGAAGATAAATCCACTTGTAACATGCCGAGATGTCAACCAAAGTGAGTTCTCCACACAGCTAGAGATAAATCCATTTATTCTGGAAATAGCTGCTCTTATCATCCACTGACTCACTGTAAAAGCACAAAGTAATTTTCTTGCTTATGCACTCAGGAGCAGCAGTGAACCTGGTCACCTCCACTCGTCGCTGTTTGCACTGGTATCAAGCTGAGCAGGGAACCATTACGCTCTTCCTCACGCTCAGATGTTCACTGCCATTTTCTTCCTTTTGGTGTGAACGCGTTGCTTTCAATAATGCCTCTGCTGCAAACGAGACAGCTTTAAAGAGACTTTGGAAAAACTTTTAAAGACTCAACTCTGGCAGCCTCTCACATTTCAAGATTTCGGTTTTTTTTTTTACAGGGTAAAAGCTTTTAAGAAGACTGAGCATCATGCACGGTGCCTCTTTACAAGATGATATCTAGAACCTCATAGTGATTATTTCCCATCATGCTCCTTGTTGAAAAAGCTTTTAGCAACAGCTTCCACTACCTGCCGTGATTTGTGTTATCAGTAATGTTTGGGGCCATAACATTAGCTAAGCTACAATGAGGAGGTAGCAGTATGCTAGCCTGCTGATGCATTTAAATTGAGTCCTAACAAAAAACAAACGTGTCACTGCGGGTCTTTTGCACAAATAATGACAATATCTCTACAGGTAAGAGTTTTTAGATCACAGTCATTTCAATTCATGCAATGGGAAGCTACGACCTAACTAAAGAGTGCTAGCTTTAGCCTGCTAACATGATATTTCAGGCGATTGCAGCTCGTCTTTGGACTGTGGGAGGAAGCTGAAGTACGCTGAGAGAACCCACACATGCACAGGGAGAACTCAGAACGGCAGCTGGAAAACGGCGCTGATAGAAACACAGAGGCAACGGAAACTGAGCAGGTGAAGACGTACGATGATCGAGACGAGCAAACTACACACGGAGACGGGGGATTGGAACCAGGAACCTCCACATTGTGAAGCAACACTGTAACTACTGCACCACCGTGCAGCCCCTAATATGAGTACTGATGCAAAAGCTACTGTCCCAAGTAGCTAGTTACTTTTAAAATGCAGTTAGTTACTTTTTGAAAGTCGTAACTAGGTGACTCGCTCCTCGCTGCAAACTATAAACACTGTGTAAAGTTACATCATCATTTATATGAACTGGTAAATAATTCCATTGAAGTTGTAAGAACATTAATGGAGCTGTAATCATCTATAAAGTCGATGTGTGTTTTGAACTGCTGCTCTAATACAACCAACATAAAGACTCACAGAGTCTCTTCTGGGGGATTGTAAAAGGCTGCTTGGGATTGTTTACCAAATATTGACACTTGGAAGATACATTATTCAATCCGAAGTGACGTCTGCCTGAATAATTGATGCTGAGAGGGAGGAGAGGAGTTTGTTCTGGAGGAGGAGGGCGGAGAAAAGTTTTCACAGCTTGACCATGTGAACCAGTCCCTGAAAACTAACGTCTCCGGCTGCAGAACTTAATGTGAACGGACAGGTGAGTGTTGGTGGAAAATACCCCCCGCCGCTCAGCCGTCTGCCTGTCTGTCTCACACAGCACATACAACAGGTCAGATTATTGGAGATGTGAAATAAGAATATGTCAGGTTCTAACTGCTGACTGACTTTTTGAAGTTTAGTCAGTGTATTAGGTCACAGAAAGAAGCTTTTATGCAAAGCTATGAAGCAGCTTCAGAAGATGCTGTGCAGTGTTTCTGCAGTGTCTATTCTGCTCTTTGTCAGAGGCAGAAGAGATCTTATTTTGAAGCTGTTGCTCTGAGAAGCTGAATCAAAGACGATGCACCTCCAACATTATTTAGCCAAAAGTTGATATATCACAACTGTGCACAAAGAGCATGGTCCATAAAGAAATGTTGTTGCTGATGTTAGAATGCTGCATATTAACGAACACCTGACGGCTCATCATCACATCCTCTCTCCACCAATCATCCTGCTGCGGTCAGATTTTTAAACCTGTTCTCTCTCCTCCAAAGTCAGTTTGTCATTTCAGTGCGATCGCTGTGCGACCCTCCTCCTCCTCCGCCCCGGTCACCTCCAGTCCAGCTCAGCAGAGTTCAAATCCAGCCTCAGAAACCCACTCCTCATCACATCCTGCATTCTTCTATCACCACCACCACCAGGGTCTAGACAACATCAGGGGGGGATGTCCTATCCTGCTGTCGGCCTGGCTACCCCGCCGAGTATAATCACTAAAGATGTTGCATAATATTTTCCGAAACTGTTAAATAGATCATTGTAAACTCTAAATGAAGTCTCTCCTGATTGAACTGACAGAAATCTGCAGCGACTCTGGGTTCAAATATGACCTCTGCCTTTTGCTGAACGACATCCCCCGACTCTTTCATTTCAGTGTTCATATCCAATAAAGGCGAAAAGGCCCAAGAAGTTTTCTGTTAATGATGGTAATGCTGACAAACTGTGACACTGAAATAAAAAGTAATTCATACATATTTATACCTCAGGAAGTCACAAATTTGCATTTCAAAAAGCTCAACCGACGACAACGGGGACATCTGACACAGCACGACCTGTTAGAAAGTTTGAGGTATATGTCATGTGCACAATAAATGGTGTTTTTGTGTGTTTGTGTCTTTGAGACAAGAAAATATCCTCTCCATCTCGCTTTTTGACAGGTCATGCATCACTCCCCCACCCCTCCTCCCCCCAGGCTGGCTGGCACAGTGATGCCATTCAGAGCAGGAAAGATGAGAGGTGTGCTCTATCGACCATACGGGGGAGAAGCACGATACCTTCACTCGCTCTCTCTCTCTCTCTCTCTCTCTCTCTCTCTCTGAGCTGCCAGACACAATGAGGTTCCCACACACGAGGCATCGGGTTTGAGTCTCAGCCTCGCCTCCTCGCCTTTCACCATTCATCCTCCACTCTGATAAGGAGAGAGAAGGAGATTGAGAGAAGTTGGGGGGGGGGGGGGGGGGGGGGGGTGTCCAAGGGAGAGAAAAGGAGGCAAAAAAGAAAAAGTGAGAAGCATTAGGGTGAAAGAGAAGCAAGAGGAGAGAAAGGACGGGCACTTGGGGAAGACGAGAAATAAAGACAGAAGAAGGGGAACGATGAAGGAGAGGGCGGGGAAGAGAAAAGGGGAGATTAGAGGGAAGGGGAGGGCAGAATGAGAGGAGTCAGTGTAAAGGCGAAGAAAAGAAGGCGTGTGAGAGAAGAAAGGATGAAAGAGAGAGGCAGCATGGCTGTCGGAGAGCGTGTGTGTGTGTGACGGTTTGAGGGTGATCTAAAACTTTTCCAGCGGCAGGAGAGAGAGTCCAGACCTGAATCAACCTGACATACAACAGGAACGCGCTCTCTGGCTACTGGAGACCTTTTAGCATGACTTTGTCACACACACACACACACACACACACACACACACACACACACACACACACACACAAAACGCCACAGGAACACACGCACACACATATAGAAATACAAAATTAGCACAAAGACTTGCTTTAAGGTATCGTGTGAAGTTTCTGACCCCTACTTTTGGAGCAATGTTTTGATGATGATAGCTCTTCTACACGCACAATGATGCACAGGAGCCAATGGGTGAGAGGATACACTTCCTGTATCGCTGTTGAACAACCGGTAACACACAAACCCTTTAATGTGTCCTCTTACACCGAGAAGATAATCTAAAAAGAAGAAAACAGTGAAGGGAGAAGACTAGCTGATGTTAATATGGATGCTAACAAAACAGTTTCTAAATTCCACCACCAGGGGGCTCTCAATCAAAACAATGACAAAAGATGACGTCCAGGCTGGAGGGGAATCATGGGAGTGATTCTCTCTGCTATTCCCCCCGATGAAAACAAACTCCAAGTTCACCGTAGTCATGACGACCTGAGGAAGAGAATATGTTTACAGATGTTTTGGTGTCTAAACATTACATTTTTGTGAAACAGTCAGAGGTGAGGAAGGTTAAAGGATCAAATAGCTCACAGTTTGGGATCAAATTTAAAAATGAATTGTTGTTGGGGTGCAGGTAGCGTATGTACAGATGCTTTAGCCCTCCAAGCGGGCGACCCAGGTTTAAGTCTGACCTGTGGTTTCTTTCCCGCATGTCGTTCCCCAATCTCTCCTAGATTTCTGACTCTATCCACTGTCCTTTCTCTAAATAGAGACATAAAAAGCCCCAAAAATAAACCGTTAAAAAAGGTTTTATGCATCACAGCCTTCTGATTGTAAGTTAAAGTCGAAGTGTGAAGTCCTTAGAAGACTTTGTATGTGTGAGAAATACTAAATGTGTTACAAGAAAACTCACAGGGCAGCTTTAAAGAAGTGCAGCGTCACATGCACAGAGATAACTGCAGAACAAACTGAACACACACATACCTCATAGCTGTGATGTGAACACACACTCACTGCCAGACGAGGCGAAAAATAATTTATGTGCACCCGAAATTAAATACACACACACACACACACACACACACACACACACACACACACACACACACACACACACACACACACACACACACACACACACACACACACACAGAGGATACACACACTTGATGTCCTCTCCCACACACAGAATAACAGTCTTTTTACTGAAGTGGATTAGTCCCCACAATGCTGCTCTTTATTCCCGGTGGAATGCGACTTTTTGAGGAGAGAGAGAGAGTGCGAGTACCTCCTCGCCCGCCCACCCACCCCTCAGTAAAAAAATCCTCCAACTATTTTCACTTTTTAAAAACAATATCATCAATCAAGGCAGGTGGGTGGCTGTCAGGGGGGCCAGGAATGCCCCACTTAGCCGTCACATGGCGGTGATTATTGTGTTCATCACAGGGAGGAGGAGGTGGGGGGGGGGGGGGGGGGGGGGGGGGCATCGAGGGTTGTGACAGAGCGCTTCAAATAATGTGTCCATTGTCTCTGTAGGCGGAGAACGCTGCTAGGAGGAGCGCAGATGATTAGGAGCGCAGGTGATTATTGGCATTCACATTAAACAATATTAACAGTAAACAGTGTTTTGGATGTAAATGTGGGAGCAACGTTTGTGTGATCGAAGGTGAGAGAGTTGAAATTAAGATATGCAATTCATCACAGGAGCTAATTTGGGTGGAAATGATGAATAAATAGAGAATCACCTGAAGGTCTGAGACGTACCGGGGGAATAAGGTTTCTAACGAGCTGGCTGCAGAAATGGCCAAATTGATCCTGTCATGAAAACTAAATGTTTCACGTTGCTTTGCTAATGGCTCAGCTAACTGAAAAATATGAAGAGGGAAGTGCGTTCCAATTTGCTTGTCACACAGTTTGATGGAGATCACCTGTGGACGTACGGCGGGAGAAAAACGCTCTTTTTCCGCTTGCCTTGTGACAGGAGTGACACAGCAGCTTAATTTGCTAATGAAGCTAACGGTTTCAGATGCCGTGTTGACATGTGGAGCCCAGCACGCGTTTAAAACAAAATGCTCCTGGTGGCATCACGGTTCACTGCAACACACACATGTCATGCCTTAATTATAGGATGGAAGTCATGTTAGCAGCACGTTACAGAAAATGAGTCTTTTTGCCCCCTGCGTGCCCCCTGCTGTGAGCAGCCTCATACCCACAATCCATCACTTTCACTTTCTCTGCTTTTAACTCGTATAGCATGAGTCACGACGAGCGGGGAAGAAGAAAAGCAGCCCGTTAAACAGCCGAGCTAATGTGCCAGTCTGGCAGCAGGAGATTATGTATACGTGTGAGTTAGCGACCTGAGTCAGACTTGAAAATTATGTTAAAGGAGAAGTTAATGGAAATCTAATGTGACTGCTGCACACAATGAGGGAGAGGGAATTTAAATATAAAGAGCATATACACAGAGATTACAATGCATGCACTGAGCCATCATAAATAATGGGGTAATGAAAATCTGCTGAGTATCTGTTGCACAAGATCACGGCGGGGGAGAAATGCTATTCCCCGGGTGTTTGTTTTCTGTGTGAGGATCATTTCTATCACCGTTAATAACAAACGCCCAAAACAATGTGATGACAGAATATGATTTTTACCAGAACAACAAAACATATGAAGCTCAATCTGTAGCCCAAAAAAATGAGCTCTCCCAGATTCTTAATTACAAATGTTTGTGTCATTTTTAGAACAATCTTCTGGTTCCTCAAGTATTTTAGCACGCCTGCACAAACACTCACAGAAGACACAAGTCAGCCTCAGCAGAGATAAACGAGTGTGTGTATGACAGGGTGAACTTGAGTGTGCACACATTCTGGCTCGGTCTTGTGTGTGTGTGTGTGTGTGTGTGTGTGTGTGTGTGTGTGTGTTTCTCTGCCACCATAGCGTCCAGCAGCGGGAGATCACTGCACCAGATGTGTGTGATTTATGAAGTGGCAGAAGCTGCGGCAGAGAGGCCTCCAACATGTTGAACATTATTAACCACAGATGGAGGCGCGTTCGCACCCAACAGCGTTCACACACACACACATCAGGACTTTGCGCCCCTCTTTCATCCTTGCGTCCAAAGTTCTTTTTGCAAATGTGTGCAAGCGGGCTGTTACTGAGGCGTCTCACCTTGCACTGACCTCTCTGTGTCTTTTTTTAACCGGATCCTCTGGCCCGGACAGCTAGCGGGTTCGGTGCCACATGGATCTGGATCTGTGGATCAGGATCAAGCAGCCGGGGTGGTTTTTGTAGGGACATCGTCCATGATTCAAACCCACAAAGCTCTGACCTCAGAGGGCTGATGAACTGAAAACGATATAATAGAGAGTTTAAGGGTAACAATAGATGGCAGGAGGAAAAAGATATTCATGAATGTGTCACTCTGGATCTCTTAAACCCCTGGAGGAGATCCCCAATTTGGCGCCTCATTCATTGTAATGGGGGGGGTGGGGTCTGTCACCAGTCCTGATTAATCTGTTTTACCCCCAGGGCAACCTCTTAAGCTTCCCTGCATCAATCCCTCCATCCATCTCATCATGTCCAGCTACACATCCTGTCCTCTATAGGACTCCAATGTCTTCATTTGTTGGTCCGAACATCCATCCATCCTTCCACCAGTACAGGCATCCATTAAAGATTCCATACTATCTTTATTTTCACCTTTCATGTTGTCAGCCTGCGAAACCTGTAGAGTAGCTTTGCATGATTGGCAGCTCTAAAAACATATTTATATGATTTGGCGTCAGTGAAAACCCTTATTTCAGCTGCTGTCTCTATAAGGCCCCCCCCTCCACACTTGCCCACGTTCTTCTGATAGGCCAGAAAACAATCCTTCTGCAAAAACAGATCATTCTCTTGATCCTTTTTCTTCCATTTCTCATTGAAATCAATGGATACCCAGATTTCAGTGGCACTACAAATGACCCATACCCTTTTAAGAAGTTTCCCCGTACTTGCTTTTTTTTTATTGTTATCAGTAAATTTGTTGTTGTCGATTCTTTGTACTGTTTTTTTTTTTCTTCTTATTTCTGAAGATTTTGTTCCCTGTTGCTTTAAAAAGAATGTGAGTAATGGACACCAGGTTGAGTAGTTGTTACCTTGGTAGTAGCCTGTAGGGAACAAATAAGAAAGTTTCAGAACTCTGTCCATCAGTGAGACCTCAGTGCATCAGGACGGCTCTTCCTCTGTCAGTTGGGGAAAATAACTGCAGCGGCTCGTTCAGCCTGGTAACCACCAGCGTCAATATCACTTTAGTGTTTTACTGCACCACGTCTGAAGTCTTGGAGGTAAACTTCAGCGTCCTCTCTGTATGAGGTACAATAAAATGAGGAGGATTAAAGTAGAAGTGAATATAGAGCGAGTGCGGCAGAGATTCAAGGAGACGGTAATACTGACTGACACACACAGAGCTGCAGATGAATGAAGAAAGGAAAAGAATGAGTGCATAGTGTTGTTGAACACACAGGAGTAGAGTGTGTGAGGGTCTAAAGAGGCCGACGGAGACAGAGAGAGCGATGAGGGCTCAGACCAACCTGACAGGTGTAATTGGAATCTAAATAGCAGAGAGTGACGTTGACTGACAGCAGCTTAAACCTTCCACGGTGACGCCCCGCCCTCCCAGTCTGCCGCACTTCCACAAATATACAACGCTCGTGTTTTATCCGACTGAAAACAGCAAACAAGAGAAAAGGCTACACAGCTCCTCCAGGCTCTGACCCTCGTACTGACTCTGCTCGCTCTCTGACCTGAACCTCTGCCAAAGACAGAAGAGAAGGATCTAGTGCTGACAGCTCGGACTTTAGGGCAAAAATAACTTTGGTAAATACATGAGGTTGATGAAATTGCATCGTGGTAAAGTTTGAGCTAGGGGTGCATAACAACACACTTTGTAATAACGCCCGAAGTTTGTAATAATCTCCTCTTATAACTCAGTGTACTGTAGTTTATTTTGTACCATTTAGCTAAGGAATACACAACACCTGATTTAGTTTGGGCCAGTGCAAGTTACTGCTTATCTACTAAACTGAAATAAAATGTTTTGAGGTTTTAGGCAGTACTATTCATGCAAGAATGCATACAATACATTTTATTATGTTTATTGATTTTTATGAATGAAGACATCGAAAATGTGTTAAGCGATTTTTTGTTAAAATTACTTTTATTCTGGATGTGCAGTGAAGAACAATGTGACTTGTTCTTTTTGGATTCATGCTCTAAAATAAGAAGTTAATCATTTGTAATGACGTGAAGTCTTATGAAATGTTTGACCTCTTGTGCCGTACCTTTGGTGTCTGAATCTATGAGGGCAAAAGGAATAAAGCAGATACTTCAGTCAGTTGTTTAATCAGTCAGTTAGTGCACATGGAAAGTTCCAAGTAAGCTCCCGGAAATAAGTAAGAAGCCCACTAGCCAACTTAATGTGGGTGTATGAAAGGTGGCAAGTTGTTCATGTTGTTAGTGGGGTACTAGAGGAAGACCATTGCCATGGCAACATCTTAAACACACATGCACTGACAAAGACATCTAATTAGCCAGAAAGCTGACAAGGAGATGCTAACTCTGCTAATGGCTAGATAGAGGAAGAACAGACGGTTTCCTCTTGTTGATCCGCTGCCTGCTTTTTTTTTTTCTTCTCCCATTTCAGTCCCTCCACTTTCTCCTCATCCTCTGTCAGCGTCTGCCCACCACTGTGGTAAACATGGATGTTACAAAAGCCTTTTGAAAGGACTTAAGAGCAGGAATATCAACGGAGGATGTGTGATGACGTGTGCCGGCCCCACAGAGACGGCTATCAAGCAGCAGATATGGTACATTAGCAGACCTGTAAGGTCCATTAGTACGAGAGAGGCAAAAAAAACATCATGTTCCCCGGATAATGAGATATTTTATAACATGCTGTTTACCTGTTGTGTGTCTTGTTTCAGGAGTAAAAGGACAGGAAATAAATGCGACGGGGTTGGTAAAATCTCCAGGCTTCTGAAATAAATAACATTTGATACGTTCCTCATGCTCCCAGTTACTTAACAGGATGAACCTTCATGAAAAAAAGGTGGAAGTACATTTCACAAAGTTCGACAGTTTGATGGTGAATGTAGAAAAGTTGTAGAAAATGGCCTTTGCAAAAAGGTTTTTAAGAAGTAAAGACGTGCGGCGGTGGATAAAATGTTCACACTCATGTCATGTGTCAAGCTTTTGGGCACATTAAGAAATGTTCAACCTTCGTTCTTGAATCATCAATGTTGGTCTTCACAAACTCTTGAGAAAGATCGCTGATATTTTGCACGCTTCAAAAGCTTGTTTCTCACTCTCTCTGTCCGTCGTTTGTCAGGTAGGTTTTTCATCTCAGTGTTCGTCTCTTGCATTTATCATTTTGAGAAATCAGGGACAGAGGGTGGGGAATGACATGCGGGAAAGGTACCACAAGTCGGATTTGAACCAGCTTGGAGGACTGTGGCCTCCATACATGGGGCGCACGCACTTACCACTAGACTACCGGCGCCCCCAGAAATGTAATCTTAAGGACATTCGAGGTCTTTGAATGCCTTTAGATCAGGAAATAAATGATCTCAGATATAAAACATGCAGTAAAAAGTAACGGAGCAGTGTCGGTCATACAGCGGCCGTTGTCAACAGACTGTTGTCATAGAGACAGGATGGACGTGCAGCGCTTTTCTTCTCAGCGCACAAACGCTTCATGTACACACTCCAGAGCGTAAAAAAAAGTCTAAGTGGACACAGGGCTGGGGTGGAGAGAAGTTGTTGTTTTGATCACCCTTTAGAGCCTTGACAGAAAAACAATCAGAGACATTTGCTCACATAGTCCAAGAAGACAGCAATTAGCTCAAACAGTTTCAGAAGTATCACAGCACATGACAGCGACTGCCAAACTGCACGTTTATTTTCTTAGTTTGTCCCCGTGTCTCCGTATGATTTCATTTGATGTGTCATTCTGAATGCCGTTTAAAAACAGGTGTTAATGGTTAAACTCTCAAATCCAGGCACAGTCTTAAAATGAGTATATTTCATTTGCCAGAGGATGAAGCCAAAGGTATATTATTCACTTATAGATGACATCACAAATATTTTATGCTGCCATAGGAGTTTAAGTGGGGCCCATTTTTCCACACAGCTAACGCCATTTTTCCCTTTAACCCTGTCAGAGTCGGGGGCAGTGCTCTTCTTCTTCTTCTTGGACGCTTCGTTTTGCACCGAAACAGTCAAGAGGGTCTTCTGCAATCAACGCTCTGTTGTAAATTATGTTGTCCAAAGCGCTTCACCCCTGACATTTTCTTTCTTTAATCCCCACAAAGAGAAGTAACATCGCTCATTTTCTTGGAACAGTCTTCATACAGTAATAACCGTAATTAACATGCCATTGTTGGTTATTTGGGTGCTATCGCCATGGCAACAGATTTACCTAAGCTGGCTGGAGTAGGCAGATTTCCAGAACCCCGGTGCTGCCACACAGAAAGGGATGTGAAGGAGGGGGAGAAGAAGGCAGAAGGAATGTATGAACGAGGTAGAGCAGGAGGAAAATGTGGAAAAAGAGAGAGGTAAAGAAAGAGAGAGAGGGGGGAGAGAGACATAACAAAGAATAAAATGGAGGAAAAGGGAAAAGTCCTTCATGCTTGATTAACTGGGAGGAAGATGTTTGATTCAGTTTGGCCACAGATTCTGCTGTAAAATGTATTTAATTCAAAAAAACATATTGCTTATGGGAATAGTGTAGGGCTGTCAAACATTTGTAGTTTTGATCCCTTAATGGTGATTAATCATATGTTTAATCATGTTTGAAATTCCATTATTTTGCATTTAAAAATACAAATTGTTAGGCTTTTATTTAGAATTTTCAGTCTTAAGCTGAGAGTACTTTACTTGCTTTTTTAATTTAACCATGCTTTTATTTTGAAATAAAGTAAGGCCTTTCTGATAGATAGAAGGTTAGGACTTTAAAGGAAGAATGTGTGACTTTTTGATCCAGTAGGTGTCACCCTTGAGCGCCAGCATGAAACCAAAACAAACTGCTGTTTGGCCACACCTCCTCCTTACTGAAGCCTCTGCATGACTGTGATCTAAAAACACTTAAATGACATCCAAATAATCAGTGACTTTGTTCTTCTTCTTTGTATTATACACAAGGGGAGGAGCCGGCCGTCCATGTAAACATGAAGTGGTGAGGGATCCCAAACTGAGGTCAAACAGCTCAAAGGAACGGTAACAAAGGTCAATGTGTGATGTCATAAGGTGAATATAACTTTGGACTCGTCAGCTGAGCTGTCTGAGAGTTTGTTAAAGTGTAATGAGACATTCAGAGATGCAGCAGTGTGCTTCATATACATCACTGTGACTACAGGGAGACACTGAGGACGATTATCTACGGTGAGCCTGAAGGGACAAAATAACATGAGATAAATAATGCTTTAATTTCAGACCTGATTTAATCACGATTAATGTGTTAATGCTGACAGCCCGAGTATATTGTGACTGAAAAGATCCCTCTAGAGAAATCCTGAATGAAGAGAAACCCTTCTGACCTTCTGTTAAAATAAAAACACACACACAGTGATGAACACTTCTATCCTCATCTCACCCCTCACCACCCCTCGTTCTGACACACATGCTTCATGTCTATTTTTACTCCAATCTATCACCAGAAAACAAAAAAAAAAAGGTGACACAGAAAGAGTTGATAGAACGGATAAGTGACAGAGACGTCACGCACTTCAATCAATGCCAGCTTCTCTGTTTCTGCTTTCGAGAAAGTTGTGTGACGAGGAAGAGTGTTTGACTAAAAGTTTGATACGCTCAAGTTTTCATGACGCAAACCTCACCCTCAGATTTACCAGGACCCTGACATGCTCCCAGATTATGTAAAAACCCTCACTGTGGTAGAAACTGAATATAGACTCATTAACAGTTTCTGTTATCTCGGTTTGTTTCCGGAAGTTGGCCCATGTTTTTTGAATCACGTGCAGACGTCATCACTCTGACAGTAAAGGAACCCCTTTAGGGTTAGTTTGGTCATATAGGCAATAATAAATATGTCTGACCAGACTTTCCATTAAAGCCTACTTTAAAACATTTCCCAGTTTAGATGAGTGACAAAAATTAAGGTTTTGAAAGGGTCAACGTTTTGTCCTGTTTAGGCCAAACTGGGGCGTGTCCAGACTTTTTTTTTACGAGGATGGCACAACTGGGGCACATAGTTTGTGATCATCATTATCAGTCATTTAGGTTTCATGTAAATGTGTATTGTTTAACTCTAAAAGTAAACACACAAACACAAATGAGTTCATCCATCCATCCATTATCTTTACCGCTCTTCCCGGGGTTACACTCACATTCACACCTACGGGCAATTTAGAGTCTCCAGTTAACCTAACGAGCATGTCTTTGGACTGTGGGAGGAAGCCGGAGTGCCCGGAGAGAACCCACACATGCACGGGGAGAACATGCAAACTCTCCGTGTCCGACGGGGATTCAAAACAGGAACCTCCTCACTGTGAGGCAACACCACTAAACACTGCACCACCATGCAGAACAACACAACAGAGTAGTAACAAAATTCTTCTACCCTGATTTCATTTTGGATCCAAACATCAGATATTTCCAAGGTCACAATTTAAAGTACTGAAATAATTACTGGCAGACTCCTGCATGCTGTGAAAACTCACAAAAATAAATTTTATTGGCAGTATTTTGGTGCTGATAAATGTTTCCCTTTCACAGTGTGCAGGAGTTTGGTTGCAATTTAATTCAAAGTTATTCCTCTACTTCACATCTGTCTTGTGAAATGGAAAAGTGGAAATGCGCTACATTGAAACTCAAAAAAGCTTCTGGAAACCTGATGTAACAAAGTCCTAAAACAGTTTGACACAAATCCCCCCACTGACCAGTAAAAAGCCAATCTTTCCTTTTTGTATTTTGGGGGCTCACCTGGCTTCGCCCATCTGGACACGCCCCTCGGCCCAAAAACGACTCGGGTCATTTTTTGACAGAGATCACAGTACAGACCTCATTCTTCCTCATCTGAATTAACTGACACATCACAATAATAAGCCAGAGGATAGGGAACATAGAGCATCATATTTTGAACTGACTAAACCGTCCTATTTGAACATCCGACCAGCCTGTTAAAGATATAACCTGAAAAAACAAAATAAGTTGCTTTTCTTTAATGAGAATAAAAACCAGTTGGCTGACTAAGGGTCTGTGCCCACTGTCGACATTTTTAAAGAGCCAACAGTGGTTCAAAAGTTGAACTGTTTCAACTGAGGGGGCTGTGAGGGCAGAGACAAGAAACAGCTGACGTCGAGGGCGATTAACGAGCTCTAAAAACAACAAACTGGTTTAGTTTGGGAAGAAGGCGCTGCAAACACACAAACAGACACAGGCCCTGACTCGCTGCCTTCTGTAAGTCCATTACAGAATACAAAGTTAACTTTAAAAGCTTTTTCTATCTAACTGTTCAACTGGCTCTCCTTTTCTGAACAATCACACCAACCAAACAATTAATGTCAACAGTTGCATCAGGGATGACATTGATGTACTGTACATACAGATGATTTAGTGTAACCGTGGAGATTGAGACATTAACTGACACTCTAATGGGGTCAACTGTATGTTTCCAGGCGGGCCTTTGTGTTGTAGCCTGCAGATGTTCGGGGAGTCAGCTGGGCCACGGGACACAGTGAATAAATCATGCGCTCTCTGACTGCTCTGAGCAGAACATTTATCCTCCTTAAGAAGAGCTGAAACAGAAGAAGAACCTCTTCATCCACTCAGAGCTACACAAGATAACTTTGAGCTCGTATGCATTGTGCATTCATCCCTGCTGGCTCATGTGTGTTGGAAACACTCCAACTCCTGACCATGCAGGAGAAATACAAGGCTGGAGATTAAGCATGGGGGAAGTGATAAATAAGGACTATACTGATGTGCAAGAGTTGCAGTTCAGTTTGGATTTGGGTCTTGATTTGGATTTCCTTTGACCAGAGGTGTTAGTGAATTGATAGATTGTCTTTTACAGGTGTAACACTTAATTACCTCTGCAACAACACAAATAAATCAATAAATGACGCTGTAAAAGTAATTGGGGGATATAAATTAGCAAGCTGATATAAAACATGCCAAAAGAACAAATCCAAAAAACAACAACAAAACTGTGATTTAAGTTGTCCAATCGTTGTAGGTCTGACACGCAACTTCAACATAACCCACACAGGATGCAAACATCCAAAGAATTAACATAACTTAACTTCAGTTTTCACAGACTCTGGCAGCAGTTTGGGGTTGTTGGAGATTTAAATATGACAAAGTGCCTTCAACAGAAAGACGTGATATGCACTGGCATCTTTTTATTGATGAATCTCTCGCAGAAAGATGACCCTCATACTTAACAGAACTCGTACATCTCTCGACTGGGCGTTACCAGACACGTTCCTCAAAGCGGTTGAATGTTCCTCGAGTCAGATCGTAACTGGGAGAATCTGCTTTTTCTTATTCTGCACCGGACTCTTGGAACAACATGCAGCCTCTTCTTTAGGGAAAATTTAACTTTGACCCTTTGGGTAATTTAGAAACCTAATTTTAATCCTCCAATCCTCCTTTTCTTACACTCTAGTACTTACTTATTGTCTTAGCTTCTTAGAAACCCAAGTTCGTTGATTTTAGCAGTCTTGTATTTATCTGTCTGCTTGTTTTTTGAATGATATGCTGTCAGTGTAAATGAGGGTTGACCCTCAATGATCTTTCGAGTATAAATAAAAGTTGAATGAATGAAATGAATTCTTACTTGGTCTGCTGAAAGCTTAGTATTTATTAATTCAACTGTGATGTGAGAGTTTCACAGCAATGGAAATGTGAGTACAGTAGCTTTTAGAGAGGAGCTTTATACAGTAGTGTGTCTTTGTTGTAATTAGCTTAAGCAGCGTTGATGCTGGCATCGATTAAGGATTCTTTCACTTCCCTTCAGGCAAAGCTTTTGACTCAGCTGTACGTCCACTGTCTCTCCCACTGAAAGTGTTTGACTGGATAATATCTGTCAGTGCGGAGTGGAGTCAGCTAACACAGAATGCAAAGTGTAGTGTAATTAACAGAGGGCCCCTTAATCTTTTCATGTGTAAATACGTTGATTTAAACATGAAACAAACAGCATGAATATCACTTTGAAAAACACAAGGTTGAAAAAAGGGGGCATGTTAATTTGCCAGAGCCGAGCAATTAGGTGGAACACAACGCTAATTCCGACTCTCAGGTCCTGTGGGATATGATAATGCACGATGTGGAAAAGCATTACATGGGTAGGCACAACACGTTCATGCTTTCAAGTGACTGTTAATTATTCATTTAAATTTTTTATTTATTTTTTACTTTGTCCAACTGGGGATGTCACCAGCTGCTGGCTTCTAAACTTGCACTTTTTCCAAGAGAGATCGAGCGACATGAGAGTGAAGCTGCAGAGACAACTACATGTGTTCGAAGATCAGACACTACCTCAGGGCTTGAGTGTGTTTTCCAGAATTGCCTGTGTGTGTGTGTGGGTGTGTTTGTGTATGTGTGGTTGTATTCTCAGATGTGCGTGATCCTGACCACCCAACTTGTCAAGATGAAATATGGGCAGACCAGGACCGTCACTCAGGAGCTGCTAACTACAAAAGAATCTGTGACGGAAAGATGAAAAAAGGGGATGGGCCAGTGCACATTACTAGTTAATGTGACATGACCTTGTCCAGCAAATAGTTATGATGTCGGAGCGTAGTCCTGCACGGAATAACACCAGGGGGGCCTTCTCAAATCAGAGAGTGATGAAAACCGTCCTGACTCAAAGTGCTTTTGAAAGCCAAGGCCAAGGGGTCTAAATACTGCAGCTAATATAATTAAAGCCGGTTCACACAGGTCCTGAGCCCCGGGCCTTGGGTTGGCCTCCCAACCAAGGGAATGTCTCTATTCCTGGCCTACGGAGCAGAGCTGGGGCCCCAGAAAGTCTTCAGGCCCCCCTGCAGGCTTGTGCTTTTCCATTTAACCCAGTTACCAGGGGGGGGGGTTAGGGAGGAGGGGGCATTGCACAGGGAGAGTAATGAGAGGCACTGTGGAGCTAAGTGTTGTGAAATGGAGGGGGGAAGTGAAGCGATCCCAGCCATGAGGTTCCTCAGGATCAGGACCCAGTGGCTGACCCCTTAACCTCTGACCATGCAGATTAGTCCCAGGGGCACGGGGGATCGACGGGGACGTTTTAGCAGGGGGCCGAGCTGCTTCATCTCAGGGGGTTTCTGAGGGGCGATGAGGCTGTGGAGCTGCTACTGAATGCAAACCTGTGCTGGGATTATTTCAGGATTATCATTGGTGTTTTCAAGGTCAGGAATGCACTTTCAAATCCTAATCCCCAACAAATATTCCTTAAAATGAAAATGAGCTTTTTGACCAGATAAAGAAAAAGAGAATTAAGAGAACGACATCGTCAGGAAAAAGGAGGAGAAAGGTCAGGAGTTGGACGTCTCTAGGTTTTTTAGAATTTAATCTTGGGGTGTATCACCATGAATCATCAGCCTCGACCACCTTTGAGCCTTAGACATATAGAATACGTACACCAGACCTGCTGCTGCAGAAGCTTCTCCAGACAACAGTCCTGTATCACAAACCATCCGACATCAGCTTCAGCCCTTTCTACACAGCCTGTTCATGATGACTCTACACATACTTTCCATAACAATCTACACCTAGTCAGAAAATGAGCACTTCAAGTGTACATATTTTAATCAGGCAAATGTGCCCCCCATGATTACTGGTGTTTTCCCGACTAACCATGGTTCAGTGAAAACAAACTGGAGTCTGTTTTCCATGTTTGCGCGGTTTGTTTGAGCCTTTGTGAAAGCTGCAATCGACGAAACAACCGCACAGAGACCGCTGGAAAAGGTGGGTCTCTGTCCGGTAATTTGGACTCTGATGCGTATCGTTTTTAGAAAGAAAATTGGACCAACCTCGGTCCGACCCAACTGCAGGAATCATTGCGCTTTTTGGGATTTAACCAGCTCAGAAAAGTGCCATCATGCGCCCTCTCTATTCGTCATTGCTGAAATTGTGTTCAATACCAACGGCATACCTGACCGATCTTGAGCAACAAATGTGGTGGATGGACAGGTCATGGTTCAGGTGCGTCTCGTGCAACTATCTTGACAAGACTACTTCAACGACCCAAGTACATCAACATATTATTTTGGAGCCGCAGTTGCGTCTCATTTTCAAACTGTGTCGTTTTGCCTACAGTGAGACATACAAACAATACAAAAACTGATGAGCAGAGCCGACATCAATCCGTGTAGTCATCTGTCTTACTTTACTTCAGGGATTTTTTTCCTACGAGACATTTCGTCCAATTAGCGAGCATTTTCCTCTTTATGCAGCTGTGAGCCAAAGCAATACACAATAGCAATATACTGTATGGTACAGCTTTAAAAAATATCATTTCGGGGATGGATTAAGGCTTGAGGCTGCATAGATGACGTTCTTATTCTCCATCCAGCCATACTTACGCCTCCGTCATACACCTACATTTCCTTATAGAACATTTCTAACTGATAAGGAATCGATCAGTGAGAGGACCACAGAGGCTCATCAGTAGGAGTTAGCAGAGGTCCTGTGTGCAAATGCATTTCCTTCGGGCTACTATCCAGTTGATGTGCACTTGGCTTCCATTGATTTCCCATTCCCAAATGCCCCCTCCCCCCTATGGTACCACATTACATCACACAAAGCCCACCCAGTAAGGCTGCAGAAGTCGTCCATAATCTGTCTTAAACCTATTCATCACATAGAAACGTTTTTTTTTCTTTCTGTGGCTGTCTGTCTCTCTACCTCTATGTTTGTCATTATCAGCCCATCCTTCATCTAGCCTCTCCTCGGCTATGAGCGAGCTGTTGGAGTAAAGTGGTGATGATGCTCAACACATTGAAGCAGCAGCAGCAGCGGGCGGTCAGTGTGAGAGCGAGGAGAATGGCAGTCGACAGAGCTGAGGGGACATAACAAATGGAGAAGTGAAGCTGAAACAACAGTCTGCCCACATCACTGTGCCGGCTGGCAAACGGCATCACTCCTTCTCCACGCGCTGTATCGATGTCATTAACGTTCACACTGCTGAGGCTCACATCCAGTTTGTGAAACTAATTCTCAAACAATTTGTGTTCTGACAAGTTGCATCATGAAGTGATAATGGAGTTCAAAGGTCTGCTTGCATTTGGCCGCACGCTCTGAGTCACTCAGTGGTGAAGCAGTCTATTAACGGCCGCATTATGCACAGCGTGTTTGCACAATTCTTCCCCACAACAACACGAGGGATTTAGCATAAAGCCATGTTTGCTGACTACAGGCTTCACTCTGCAAGGCAAACAAAAAGGACATCATAGTATTTCCTGGATTTAAGCGCAAAGGTAAACGGTCAAATGTTCAAGTGCAAGCTCTGAAACCCTGCACAAATCAATTCCAGCATTTTTAATGGGATTTTTCTCTGTTTAAATCATAATACAATATTTATTTCTTAATCTAAACATTATTGATCTGTCCCTGTGATATAGAGAGAGCTTCAGATGCTGTTTCCTTAAGGCAGTTATGCATGCTTCTGTGTGTGTGTGTGTGTGTGTGTGTGTGTGTGTGTGTGTGTTTGCACGCATGCACACTTTCATGTGCTTGTGTGTGTGTGTGTGTGTGTGTGAACGAGAGAGGAACAATTAGGGAGGAGAGCGTGAGAAAGGAAGCAAAATCATCATGCTGATTTTTCTGATATGTTCATGGGTGGAAATAGTAAGAGGAAAATGTAAGGAAATAAGAGTAGGAGTGCGCCCTCAGAAGGACAAGGAGAAACGGACAAATGTCAGGCCGTGCCATCTCGTCCCTCATGTATCCTTAAATTATGAAATAATAAAAAAAAGTCAATGAGAGAGCGAAAGAGAGAGCGAGACGAAGCAGGAAATGACAGGCGATAAACAGGCTCTGCTGCTGCCTCCATTAGACATCATTACACTGCCCACCATGGGACAGGATACCATTTTCAAACGCTGCTGAGGTCCTCGGGGAGAATAAGGGGCCCAGAATTATTACACACGTCTCATAAATAGATATGTCATATCCGTCCAATCACTGTCTTTGGGGGAATATCTGAATTGCCCGTCTGAGGTCATTTGCAGGCAAATGTCTGAACGGCATCTTCATTTCCCTTTTTTGTTGCTTCGATGAAAAAGGAAATAGTTCTTTTTATGGAAGACTCCTGAAACTCAACCGTTCGAATTATTAGTCAAGAAGACCTAGAGTCAGCGTGCATTTTTGCACCTATATAAAAGCAATGGGTCGTTGTAAGTGCAGCATTGCAGGAGCTGTTGGTTAAAGGCCACATATTATGAAACATACACTTGTTATATATACATATACTTGAAACCATGTTTCTCTAATTCTAACATGTGTCTCTAGTCCGTCTACAAACCCCCCAATGATGAGAAAAGTCTATCCTCTCCGTCTTTTCCCTGCTCCACTTCAGAAAATGTGTGCTCAGACAGGCTGTTTGGAGATTTTCCCTCCATGACATCACAAAGGGCAGTAACCCCTCCCCCAGGTGGGTGACACTCCCACAGCTAGGTGTTTGTTCTGCCCTCTGAGTCTGCCTTCTCACCGTAAACAATAGGACATGGAGCGAGAAAGCCTGAGACACCCAAGACCTTCCAGAGAGGGGGCGTGGTCAGACACAGCTCATTTACATGTAAAGGTACAGACACAGAAACAGCCTGTTCTGAGCAGGGCTGAAATAGAGGGGTTTATAGGCATGATCAAATACAGGATCAGAGTGGATTTAGAACAAGAAACTTCACAGACATGTTTTGAGGAGCTCTGAGACTTATCTACACTGTTTGAAGAGGAGGAGAATATTTTACCTTTAAATCACTGTTAGGGAAAAAATTAAATATAAATACATATACAAAAAGTCAGATAGGTTGATGCCCAGCCCACAGATGAGCATGTCTCTTCCAGATAGACTCATGATTAGACTCATGTAGGATGATTTAATGTCAACTCTGGTTCTAATGAAAGTACTCTTTGTGGGGAACATTGCTGTATCCTTTCTTTATGTATGGAATAATTTCTGTCTGTATTTACAAGCGAAACACAGGAATGTAGTGCATGTCATGTCTGTTACAAATCTTAAGTGAACAGATAAGGTGCAGTTATGCTCTCGGATTAACTCTGATCTGATCCAGATTTCAGCGTCTGATGTGGGAGAAGAGATGAATCTCTGAGGTACTATTACGTTCCTCTCAGAGGTCTGGTGGAAAATCTTACAAAAGTTAAGCAATGTGACAAGATAAAAACGTAAAATAAACATGAAACTATTTACACAGGGCAGCTATCAACCGTTTGACCCTGCACATGAGGTGCAGCCAGCGGAGAGTGTGTGTGTGTGTGTGTGTGCGCGTGTGTGTGTGTGTGTGTGTGTGTTTGTGTTTGGAGGAAGGGGTGTTCAAGATGGAGATTGCCTCTCATTTTTCACTGTAACTCTTTGTTTTGCTGAAGCTGTGTGGGGATATGACTGTGCACTCCTTTATCGCGCCTGAAGAGGAAAAAGAAAAATCACCCCGGCGAGAACAATAGCTGCTGAAAAGTGACAGAGAGAGAGAGAGAGAGAGAGAGCAAGATGAAATAGTTTCCTGAGATGGATGACAAGAAACGTTTCAGCTTGCCTTCCCTTTCGTCTTTTCTCTTCCCTCTTTTTTTTTTGAGTCTCAGCGTCTGTTGGAAACTATGACCCAGCTAAAAGCCTTCACATATGCTCCAATCTTCAGCTTTTTGTTTGTGTAATTGCTGAAGTGCAGTTAATTAGCATAAACTGGCAGAGGGGGGACAATCACAATAACTGAGAGTAACCTCCGAGAGACACAGAGATTAAATATGCTTTTTCATTTGGAGGCAATTTCACAAAATAGTGCAATTAAAACTACATCTCTCTCTCTTTCTCTCTCTACAAGTTATAGATATTTAAACATTATCAAAAAATATTTCTTGTGAAAACTTGAATATGCTTGAATATCTTTTTAATTATACCATAGTAGAATTAGAGTAGAGTTCATTTTAAAACATTGCAAAGCTATGCACTCTGTCTTTTAATCGACACAATGTCGTATCAAAGAAAAAAACAGCAGCATTGTTTGTGATACAAAGCTGAAGGATGTCTGCAGAGTTTGATTTCTGAACTGAAGAGGCAGCCGGAGCATGTGTGACTCTTTCTGCCCTTTCAGTTTCTCTCATTGCCGTCTTTGTCGTAATTTGCATATAAAACACTGGCATCATCACATATCACCCTGTCATCGTGACAATAACAATAATAATACAAAACATATTTAACTTTAAACCCTAGCAACGTGTTAGGATCAATGGCTGGAAAAATTTACAGACTACTAAAAGGTTTTATTCATCCTAAGAAATAAAGATTTCCCCATCTATAAGGTGGTCTTCACATTTGTTCGTCTGTCTATAGAAAAGTATTTCAAATGAGACTGAATGAGAATGAGATTCCTACTGAGTTCTATGAATCACTCCACATAGGAGGGCGCTTCTGTCTTTCTCTATCCCTAACCCATAAGATGTCTAAAAAGGTAACTATATTTCTGAACTGTACTTTACTTAATGTAAATACAAAATCATGAGAAATTGAATTAACTCTTAAATGTTGCAGAAAGATCTTGTTGCAGTTACAATTATTCTGTAGTTTTGATCGAGGTGTAAACAGTGTATTTTCATCAGTCACAGATGGTTGTGCGCTAAACTCCGAAGGGTAAAGTTACGCAGTCTTACTCTCTGTATTTGTTTATTAAAGGTGGAAAGTAGAAAATGTTTGTTGCAGCTTGTAAGCCCAACATTCAAACTGGCTCATCGGCCCCAGAACTCACACTCACTGCAGGACGTAGTGTGTACGTTTACTGCTTGTATCTACACTGCAAGCTAACGCACGCTAGCTCAAGTTAACCGCCGGTGTTTGCCACCTGCCTGTCCAACAGGAAGCAGACCAACTCCACCTCCACGGGTAAAAGACAACACAAGGTTCACCTTCGTTTTAGAACAAACTTTATCCGCTTGGTGTTTCTCCTCACTGTGATTATATTTTCTCTTCTTTGTTGCTACGTCCACGTCCGCCATATTCTCCAGTTTGAATGGCGTCCAATCCCTGAGTTGTATACACTCCTAAACTCACCTGCTGCGCTGTCATTGGCTGGAGGAAACACACCTGCTCCCCGCCCAGAAATGTCCAGAGTCAAGAAAAACAAACCAGAACAGTAAAATCCAGTCAGAGGACAGGGTCTCTGCAGACACAGTCACCAGCACACATGTACGGAGGCTCAGAAGTGATGATGGAGCAGCTTTACTTTAGTATACTGTAAGTCTATATTTTATTTTTTATGTTTTAGGAGAAAGCTGCTGACTCCCTCTCCTCCTGTAGCTGACTTCTCTCCTGCTACTTTACAAACCTCTGTAGAGATTTCTCTCTCAGTGTGGTCTGAGACAGCGTAATCCTGTTCAGCCTCTGTTATTTTAAACCAGAGGGGGGAGTATTGTTTCACCAGCAGAGCCACAGCAGAAACAGATCCAAGTTTCCTGACCGCCCCCTCCACCCCCACCCACCACCATTCTTCCCTACTTTCTTTTTTATGTACACATTTCCTCATGAAGCCCAGCTAACCCAAACAATAGGGAAAGACGGCTGGATAAGTCTGTTTTAAATGTTCTGATCTGGATCATGATCCTTAAAACATCAAGGAATTACGGGGCTGAAAAGCAGGCGGGCTCTGGTCCTTTGGATCATCTATTCACTGTGATCTTTAAGGAGAAGTCAGACTTTTTGAAGCTGATTTTTTATGCCCTTTAATTATTTTTATTTGACCCTACAATGGGGAGAGAGGGAAGACAACTCGACTTAGACTTAAACCCCCATAAATCAAGCTCTTATCTGCAACAGGTGAAACAGGGAAATGGAAATCACATTTTAATGATTAAAGACTGCAACTATCAAACTGATTCAAGCGTTCACAAACATGGACAAAGAAAGATCCTCTCATGATAAAATCCCTTAACCTATTTCAAACAGGACCTATATGATCAGACAGGGGGGGGGGGGACAGCTCTCTACAATGTTTAGAATTTGGACTGTAGTACCCATTTTAAACACTAGGTGGCAGAGTTACATATTGCTCCTGTAAGTGTGACTAAACACTGTGGATCAAATTCACATAATTTTCATTTGGTTTTAAACCAACAGACACAGCTTTACTATGAATCTGTATGAGTGTAAGTATTAAGTTTGGTTTAGTTTGAACTTGTGTAAAGCTGGAACAAGTTTCTGGCAGCAAAAACAGAGATCACAGATACAAAATAATTGGAGTTTAAATCAACCAAGAATCTCTGTGTGTGCTTCAATTCAAAGGTTTGCCCTCGACCGAGGTCACTTCTGAGAAAATCCTGAAAACCTCTCAAAGAATGTGATTTTTTTCCCGCCTCTCTGCAGGTCTCTGCCCTTCTTCCCATAGTTTCTCTACACAGCCTTGGCACAGTGGTCATTATCTGCGGAGGACAGAAAAATAAACACAGAGGCCAGATTGTCATCGACCGTGATGCCAGAAAGAGGCCTTGAGAAATGTTCAGAAAGAAAAAGGGAAAGAGCTGAGGATGAAAAATCCATCCGAGGAGAAAAGAACACTGGGAGATATATGGCTAAAGTTTGTTTAAAAAATTGTTGTGGATAAAATTCCTGCCTCGCCAGCCATCGCATGAGGCCTCTCCAATAATTCAGGTGTGGCCTTTTCCTCAAGTCGGTGAAAAATTGTGGCCCATAAAAGAGAAACATGGCTTCTTCTCTTGCAGCCTTTGTTTACCTCGTTTCCTCAGTGGCTATAAAGCACGGAGAGTGATGTTTCTGTCAATGCGGTGATGTCGAGGTATGTAGGGGGGGACGTAGCACATGGAGGGGCGGGAGAACACATCACAACAACAAATAGGAAGTGACACGCATGTGTGCAGAGGAGCGTGTGCACACATAAACACCGGCTCAGGAGAGACACTTAGAAACATGCTCCAACTCCCAAAGACACACATTCGCCCCCTCGTCCCCGCACACACATGCACAAACATCCAGAGCTCTTGAAAGAGTGCGGGTGGCGTCTGTCAGTGACGGCAGGCTTAGTGTGCTCTGCCGTGTGTGACCAGGACTGTCTGAGCCACTTCACACTGTGTTTGCAGTGCTTATCTGAGTCAGGGGCCGGGTCAGGAGGGGTCAGCGCTCCTATTTGCCATGCTGATAGACTGGGTAATGAAAAAATCTCCCGGACCAGAAGCCACGCGCGCTGGTAGAAAACACTCATAGTGTTGCTACTATGCATTTCTTTCTTACTCCGTCCTCGTTTGGATCCTATAAATGCTGGTTACTTCAGATTTATTTGATTGGAAACCCAAATCTCATATTTGGAATAATCCTTAGAAGGCGACACTTATAAAATATCGACCCTAGTGGCATGTGATTACCTCTGGGGCTCAAATCATTTTGAGAAAACCAAATTTACTTCAACATGCAGCAACAGAATGGGCTGTAATAGATGTAATATATACTGTATATAGGTATATCCACTTCAAATGGTTGGTTTTTACCACTTACAGACTCAGATTGTTATTTCAAATGTGTAACAACAACAGTACAGAGTGGATCCCTCCAGGGACAGACCTTTTATAAGGAGTACCACAGGAGTTCCTAACCAGAAAGAGCTTTACATCAATCTCTTCAAAGCTTGATAAACCAGCTCTCCCTGACCACCTTAGGGCTCCACCGACTGTTGACTCCTTTAACAAATGACTCAAAACCTTATTATTCAAAAGAGAATTTCTTAACACTGCTTGATCTTCGTTGTTCGTGTGCTCGTGTTTTTAATTCTGCTTCCTCTTTATTACGATCTTCGTCGAGGATGCTTTTGTTGAAGAGGTGAGTGGCTCAGATCCTGGAGCCTGGATGTGGAGAGATCAGGAGTACAGTCTCTCCCTGCCTCCAGTCCTAATGCTGAGCTAAACTAATTGCCTCCAGACTGTGGCTCTTTACTTTGGGAACCGATAGTAGAGTGGTATTGATGTTCTCAGCTGAGTCTTGGCAAGCAAGTGATGCACACTTCCAAAATATAAAATTCCTTGAACTCCTCGCTTCTTCCTTAAAGCGTGTATGTTTGCAAAATGTTTGACTTTCTGAGAAGGAGAAGGAGCTCTATTTTTAGCTGCACTAGTGATGCATTTTTGATGCTCCGAATGCTCTCATTTACCCAAGAGGTCAAAGCGTTTCCTCATGAAAGAGTATGATATTTGAAGTTTTCATACTCTGATGTGAGCTGTTTTTCCTCCTCTCAAAATGAAATTATGTGGGATACAAAACCTCATTCACGGCGCTGCATACCATGCTACTATAAGCAGGATTCTTCTCTCTATTCGTGTCACACTTCTGTTTCCCCTTCAGAGGTAATTATGGTGAGTATTTCCACTTTAGAAGCAACACTGTTTGGAGTAAAAGAAGTGTTCACTTGAGGCTATAATGAGTGCAATCCATTTAACATGCAATACATTTCACATATATGCTCTTTAAAGCCACTCGTTCTATCTCATTCTGCAGCTCCCTTGCCTCCACTCGTCTCTTTATTTGCCAGCTCTCCGTCTTCCTTTAGGGAAATCTCAAGACTCTCTATCAATCACCGCAGCTCTCGTGTCACTACCCCCCCCCCCCCCCTTCTGCGTAAGCAATAACAGCACCAACAGCGCTAACACAAGCCAACCAAAGCCCCAGCCCATTCAATCACCCCGATATGAATCTGCTTAAAACTCCGCCATCGAGCGCTCGGCCAAATCCATCAGCGCAGGCTTAAGATCGGTGGCACACGCGGCGCTGATAAGACGTTCTCTGTGGTCAAGGGCCTGTGATGAGGAGCAGGGGAAGAGAAGCTGCTGCTGGCTGGATGGCTATCAGGAGCACTTAAAAAGTTAAGAGTGGTAAAAGACGAGAGCCATTAGAAAAATAATCGCGGTTCCAGCTTTGGTTTGTTTTTGCTGCTGTGGGAGTGGAGTCAGGACTTTCTTAATTGGGGCAGTGGATCATTTTGAGGTATTTTGTGATATGTCTCGACACTTGTTGGACAACCAAGAGCTAAATTGGATCACTGCACTACTGTCTTTGTGTTTTCCCGTCTGTTGCACTGTTAGTCCCTTGTATCTTACCACTGCAGCTGCAAACAAAAGGCTGTTATGTCTGAGACCTGCCTCAAAGGCAAACGCCTCAATCAAAGTATGTTCACTTCATATGCTTAATTTTCTCTTTTTTTTTTGATTCTCTTTTTATTGAATGTTTTTTTTAAAAATTAAAACAGAAACATAAATTATTCAGAGGTTATATGTTCCCAAGCCTGCCTGCAAGTTCCCACTCATCCACCCCACGCATGTTCCCAGTTACGTACATACATATATCCACACAAACCTATACATACATACATATCAATCAATAATAATTGATTAGTAAAAATAATAAATGAAATAAAAAAAAATAAAAAAACAACAACAAAAATGAAGAATACAATTCATGCATCCATGTTATCCTAAAATATTTTCATGTTGTCAGAAATAGACTAGGGACTGACAAGCCCCTTATTGGTGCCATAGATAACAGGACCACATGCAAAATATTCACAAATATTTAAAAGGGTTGGTTTGGTGTAAACCTCCTTGTGACATGATATGTTGTCAATGTTCCACATTTTAAAGAGCGATTGATTCACCTGTATACATTTTTAGTAAGAGAATACAGTATTTTATAAATTTCTGCCTGTTTATATATGTCTCTAAATACTTACACATACACATATATATACATGCACTTACTCACATACATATACCCATCCTCACACGTACATGAATACACATACTCAAAGTGCACATATACAGTATATACATACATACGTAAGTGCAGACCATATACATACCTTATTATTATTAGAATATTCCCCTTTTCTTTTTTTCTTCTTCTATTTTGCTTTTTCTTTCTTTCTTTCTATTTTATTTTTCCCATTTGTGACTCAAGAACAGTTGTTTAATCACAGATCAGAGTCATTACCGAGTCATATCATAAAAGAGAGAAAAGGGCCCCAGATTATGTCATATTTGTGCACAGTGTCTATGTTGCTGTATATGACTTTTTCCAGTTTGGCTATTTTTCCAAGTGCATGACACCAGTCTAGGGTGTATGCTAGGTGTATATGTATGCATATGCTTAATTTTCTGAACTATCAGACTTAGATTGGTGGTCATAGTGTCCAACAGCAGAAAGTATCTCTCTGAGTCATGACTGTCTACAATGAGTGAGAAGCTCGAGTCCCGCTGGCTGTGTTGTTGTCAGAGACGTGTTTACATGGACAGGACGGCCGGCTCCTCCCCTTGTGTACGAAAGCTGTTTTAGTCGAGGACTAGAGAGAAGAAGAAGAACATACTCACTGATTATTTGGATGAAACGTAAGTGTTTTTATGTCATTCTGTGTCAGTTTAAATGCAATGTGAAGCTATGAGCTAACTAAAGAGCACTAACATTAGCATGCTAACACAACAATGCAGGACACAGGTGATTGCAGGACAATTTTGTCCGCCGCAGGGGGGTTGTGGAGGGATTTTATGTGTGTCTCTGGAGGAGAGCGGAGGCATCAGGATGGAGGAGGTGTGACCAAACAGAATTTTTGATTTGGTTTCATGCTGGAGCTCAAGGGCGACATCTACTGGATCAAAAAGTCGCACATTCTTCCTTTAAAAAGAGTGATGTAAAGGCTGTTTCTAGTTCAAGTAAATGGTTTCACCTTTGCAGCAAAGCTCCATCTCTGTTGGGATCCTTTCAGTCACAGCTGTGCTGTTTCACATAATTGGGGCAGTGAATCGTTTTTGAGGCATAATACGATATTTCTGTTGTTTCTTTAGAGGACTGAGGGCTAAATTGGATGTCTGCCCTTGATTGTGCTATTGTCTTTGTCTTCTTTGCCTTTCATACTCTCGGTCCCTCGCCGTATGTGTGTGGCGAGCTCGCCCTCCCATGTGTGGGGCTATGACTTGTATACTGTAGATTAGCAATGTCAGCTAAACACACACTGCTGCAAAAAATAGAAAGAGCTCAAGGACAGGTAGCTCATAATGGAGCGTGTGGGTTCTGTGAACCTCTGCAGCTCCCACAGATGGCGGGGATCGGCGGGGCACGAGCCTGCTGGGAGTCAAAGCCAGGGGCTTGATTAAACACCAGCCCCACTGCAGGGGAGCCCCAGGGGGGTCACATGAAGGAGCTCCAGTCACTGTGGCTCAGCTCCATCGGCTCTCTGCTGCGCTCTGAAAGTTTGTATGAACAGGGTCAGGAAGGAGAGGACAGGGCAGATAAGAAAAGTACTTTTTAAAGACAAAAATAACCAGATGTGAGATACAAAGTTCACTCGCTTTATCCGTAAAGACTCAAAAGATTCTTTGTGGTGGATAGTAACAGGGAAGATGAAAAGGCAGAGATAAGAAGTCGAAGGTCAGATAGAAATAATAAAAGATAAAAAAAACTGAAAGGCAAAAACAAAGAATGATGTGAGGGTCTGCAAACTCTGTATAAAGGCCTGTTCTGAGGCTTCATGCTGAGCGGACGCAGCTGCAGCAGCATGGGGAGAAGCTGTGGCTCTGCAATGAGATTCAGTTTCACCTCTAACATCTTCAACACTGATCTGGGTCATATCTCTCTGCTGCATCTCCGCCCGTCCCAGGATCACCAGGTCTCCGCCAGGCACAGCGTCACTCGTAAATAAACATCCGTCTCTCCCCGTCCTCTGCCGCACGGCCTTAAAGAAGATCAGAAATTATTCAGCGGCTCATCCATCTTTCACTTCCGAAATGAATAAAAGAGTGGGGCCGTTATCTGCTCCCCGTCGTTCCTGAGACATCTCCAACCCATCACATGGTTTTAGTTTTCCTAATCTCTCTGCTCTGATTTCTTTATGGCAGACCACAGGCACTCACATTATTCTACTGCGATCAGGCAATCTGCTTTATTTAATAATGCACAAAGCAATCTACCTACAGAGCGATCTGTGCACGGCCATGTGCAGCTCAAGTGAGGAAATAAATACAAACAGATCTGCACACAGCGGGGCGAGAGACGGTTTTATAGTTTAACAGATAAAGTAAGATATCTATTTCCATGCAGATTAAAAACTTAACTCATTTTATGAGGCTAATTTTGTCTTTTTCCTTAAACCGGGGACCTCTTTCTCATCATTTTAGGGTATAAATGACCAGTGCTCTTTTTTACAGTGCCTTTGTTGGCATTTCAAAGAATGGACATTGCTATGGCTACAATAAAATCTGTGGGTGCAAATGTTACCAAGGAAACAAGTGCTAAAACAGATTGTTTCTACCACGGAGAGACTCAGAATGTCAATCTAAAATATACAACATTACATCAGGAGGAGTAGAGGATCCCTCTCCTTACAGATAAAAAAAGGTTCTGTAGTTTTATTTTGCAGAGCGTGGGAGTTGGAGGTTTACCTTTGCCTTGACTGGCTTTGTGTGTTTGTATTGTTATGCAGATTATTAAAAATCGCTTTTATCTGGACGTACAGAAACAAAAACTCACAATAGCATACAGACAATGTAGTTGTCACCAGTCAACCTAACGAGCATGTCTTTGGACTGTGGGAGGAAGCCGGAGTACCCGGAGAGAACCCACACATGCACAGGGAGAACATGCAGACTCCACACAGAGAGGCTCCTGTCAGACGGGGATTTCAAACCAGGAACCTCCTCGCTGTGAGGGGACTAACCTCTGCACCACAAACAAAAACTTGTTGCAGCAATTTCATCTCATTTTGCGGCTGCCAGCAATCTATTGGAGCATTTCCAAATTGTTGTGTTCTTTAGTCATATAGACCCCAAAATACATTAAAAAAAAATATGGCCCCTTCCAACACTAGAACTCCTCTTAAAGTCAGCTAATGACATTTTTTGGATAATTCTTCATCCATAGTTTCCTATCATTTATGAACATGAGGGGAAGGATGATGCGTTGTACACAATTTCATGCTTTCTACCGACTAGAGGAGAGTTAGTGGGAGAGATAAGTGGATTCTCCGTTGTAATTTAACAAGCTAATGACTTGTCATTCAAATGGAGGAGGCTGTAGAGCTCTGCCAAGCCGTGGAAATTAGACAGAGTTTACGGTTCGTGCTGGAAAATGGATGTAAACAATGTGACAGTGAATGCAATTGTGAAGACGAGCGCTGCAGAGGTTATTTTGAGGTTTACATAATGTTGCAACTTGTACATGAAGCGACACAAACATGCAACATACTACAGCTAAGAAATAAAACCGGGACATAAACAAATCTGCAGCATTCTGAGAAAACTCCTCGGAGTGTCTGAAGAAAGCAGCGAGAAGCAGAAGGCCTGGGGGGAAATAAGCACGGAATATGCAAATACAGATGCCTAAACAGCACATTGCTTCAGGAGCTGAGCTGTGTGATGTATCACTTGAAGGAATCACTCACACAGTCGAGATGTCTTTGTCTGTTTCATTGTCTCCGATTCCATCAAACCAATGATCTCCATTAACTGATTGGTAATCGTACTACCTACTCATTTTCACTCAACCCACAGCAAACTGGTTCCTCCTGAAAACATACATCTTTAAAAATGTTTACTGCTATGATTTTTTTTTTTAAAGCTTGCTTATGTGGCCTGGTGGTTGGTGAATGCACCCCATGGACGGAGGCTGGAGTCCTCCGGGCGGATGGCCTGGGTTTAGATCCGGCCTTTACCGCGTGTTGTTCCCCACTCTCTCACTCTCTCTCTCCTGATTTCCTGATGACTCTATGCACTGTCCTGTCTCGACATTAAAAGCATAAAAATCACCCCAAAAAACCTTAAAAAAAAAAAAAAAAAAAACTTGCTAATCGCTTAACAGCTTGGAGTAATGTTTGATCAAATCTACAGTACAAACAGGAAATATTACATTTGTTGGGGACTATTTTCTTCGGCTGATAAATATCATGTTCTTTTCTGGAAACAGGAATAAACACTACGATGTGTTAAAGAATGAAGAGCACGTTATCTGGTGAAACACTGTGGCTCCTGTGTTTTCAGTACTTTGGACAGTAATGGAGCTCTATGGCAGAGAGGAAGAAGATGAAACAGGCTGAGGTCCTCTGCGGCCATTTTGTTTGATGTGTTGAAACATGTTCACTATACTCCATGTTCGGCCTTTATATACGAATATCAAGAATCTTTTCTTTTTGGACAAACCTTCAGAAGCTATCATGATTATCACAGCCCCTGTTGTTGAAGTTTTTGTGCGTTTTACCATAATAACAATGCAATGTCTGTTTAGACTCTCAGACATAAAGCCTTAGAGTTCATGATTATAAATACAAATCATAGGGCTAGACTTTCTAATTAAGCTGTAGTGCTCGTGAAAACAAATAAGCAATGTTCCATGAGTCTTTCTAAATCAATAAAGCTTGTACAGAAACTAGAAATATAGCAATTTATTAGTTTGGTTCATGAGAAAGACGAGGGTTCAGGTCCAAAAGGAGCCATCCATGGTCCTTGATAGTCAGTGAAATTGGACTTCCACACTGTGACTTAAGGGTCAGCGAGATTGTCATATTTGGCTGCAGACCATGTTGGAAGTGTGTGAATGAGGGCTGCACAGGTAAGAATTTTAATTTTTGATTTTGACAAGAATTAAGTAACTGTTTGTATCTTTTGCGAGTCTCTAAACTTTATGTTTGTGCAAATCAGATTTTCTCGAGATGCCCTAGTAAAATACTTCCAAGTTATTTTAAACAACCCCCCACCAGCTCCTGGACTCTGAAACTCTCGGTGTGAGATGTACAAACAAAAGACAGGTCCTTGCACAGCTGCTCGGAGGCCAGCAGCATCAGCAGGACCAGGTGTACTGCACGGTTGAGGATGCAACTTCCTGCATGTGAAGTAGGACAGCGCTAAAAAAGGAGCCTGCACAATCAGCAGAAAGCCCTCCATGGAAAAATACAAGGACAAAAAAAAAAGAAAGCCAAACATGCCAACTTTCTCTTGTCTTCCTCATTCGGTCTTCACATCTTTCCTCTGTCACATTTGCTCCTGACTCCCGCTGCGCAGAGCTTGATTGACACATCACTGACTCCTCTGCATCACGTGACAATCACTGCTTTCAAATGGCTCCATTATTAGCACTTAAAATGAGCAGCCCCATGCCCACAGGGATGCAGAGAGGAGGCAGAGCTCTATAAAAAGATGAGACACGGTTAACTATCATCAAAACAGACAGACGGGCGGGATTAGGAAGGGGTCGGCGGCGCTTTGTGAAACTCTGTGTGCAGCGTATTTCAATGCTCTTAATTGTTTCCCTAACATCTGCTTACCTCCTCCCTTTAAAATATGTTAGTTAATTAGGGCGTCTTGTGTGTGCATGTCTGCGTCTGAGCGGAGATGTGCGAAGAAAATTAAAACACAAAAGGTAATAAGTGCCCAGCTGTGGGCTGAATACGGCCGTTATGTGCTTGACCACATGGGGATCTGCTGAGGAGCAAAGGAGGGAAAACGATGAAGTTGCAGTTTTTCCGTGGTGGAGGGAGGAGAGAAGGTGAGGTTTTAAAAAAAGACAGAGAGAGAGAGAGAGAGAGAGAGAGAGAGAAAGAGAAAATGAGTTATTGTTTCAGGAATGTTGCAAACAAGTTCAAACAGAAGGAGAGAAAAGGACGAAGAAGGAAAGAGGATGTGTGGATGCAGCGTGTGCAGAAAGTGCAGGTGGGTTGAGGCAGCAGTGTGTGTGTGTGTGTGTGTGTGTGTGTGTGTTGCCCGAGTGAGCATGCTGATATCTCGACTGATACTGTGCAGTCATGCATTTTAATCAGACTTTTTTGTGTTTCTTTCTATGTTTCTTTAGCTCTGACACTCTTGCCCCTGCTGGCACCTTAGGGGGAGGCCTCGCCCTCACAACAGGAATGCTGGGAATTCCATCTCTGTCTCCCGGTGTCAGGTAAAATGTTTTCAGCCCGCACCCACGAGCAAACGCATTACACCGGATGGTAATGTTGAATTCAAAGCAGCATGGAGGTAAAAGGACAATTTGTTGCAAGACCTCCTCCCTCACACACACACACACACACACACACACGCGCACACAAACCCTCTGAATTGAACATGAGGCCTTTTACTGCGGCCCACTCAGGTTTGCAGAGACAGGAATGTACGTTTAGTTGGAACATGAATAACTGGGGTGAGTGGAGTGGCACAGTGATGGAGCCCACTGCCTGCCGCCCTCCTCCCCCTCTAGTTAAACAGCATTCAGAATAACTTAGACGAGTGCCAATCACTCCAAATGAAAAGTGCAAATTAAACTCTCACGCTCAAATGCATAATTAGACCTCTGACTTTGCAGTGAAGCGTGAACGATCGAGGGTGAAGAGATGAGTGCCCATGCAGGGTTCTTTTTTTTCTCTACTTGTAGACATAGGTACACACACACAGTGGTATTATTCTCTGCTGAAGTGTCACAGGGTGAAAAAAACAAGCCGTGATTAGCAAATATAATGTTGTTCTAAGCTTGTGAAAAAAAAAAGGTATATTCTTCCATACAAAAAAAAACACTTGCTAAGAACTCCTTCACACATTTAGTCAAATGACTCATCTCATAGTGTATTTTTGAGTTTCTATCTGGAGCCCTCTACATGCATATCTGATGCCACATGGGTACCTAGATTGTCATATTTTGAGGTAAAAGCACAATCATCAAGCCGCTGCATCATGAAAACATTAAATGTGACTATAAAGAAGCAAACACATCGATGTGAATAATGTTTAAATTATTCAAAATGGTTAGACTTCAACTTAATGGCGTCGACTATGAGCTAGTTCAGGTCGACAACTCGAACTGCTCTGATTCCACACTTGACATCAGCGTCATTATCCACCATCACCTGACAACACCTCCTGCCATTTGGCAGTCTATTTAAGCTCCCTCTCTGCTCTGTCATTACCAGCTCTGACCTGCAGCAGTACTGCACTCTCACTCAGCCCTACCATGATCACCTCAGCATCCACCTGTAAGCTCCGAGTGGGGGGTTTTAGATATCATCCCGACAGTCCTCAAATTTCTGAAAGTGAATTAAAACTGTGACGAGATCTTTCTGATTTGATATCCATTCCTTTAAATTAGACTGTACATGAGTTTTAAAGATACATTTTTTACAAGTAGGGACTTTTCTGAACCCATAAGACTACAGAAAATGAACTTCATATCGTTGTAGGTAAAGTGGATGATAAACACCTGAATATTTTGCAATGTTGTCCCTTCCTTGAAGGTTTTTTTTTTTTTTTTTTTTTTTAATTTTTAACCACATTATTTGTTTAACTTCTGTATCCAAGAGGAGACCCAGTGACAGACAACCTCGGCTTGGGTTTTTACTCCTTTGTTTGCTTCATGCCGTGATCCATTCCCAGAGTATTTATTTCCCCTTCTCACTGATGAGTGATCCAAACACTTTCCACCAAGTGCATCCACAATCCAAAAGACAATAGACATGGCTGCAGATGTGGTCAGACCTGTGGTGGAGATGACTGAAGAAACATGAGGTCTGTTGCACACAATATTGACTTCAAGGGATTTTCCACTTATTGTCTGAAAGTATGTTCCAGCACAATATGAAATCAGTCACTCACTAAGATACAAAATACATGGCTGTAAGTTTTAAATTGAAGGTATCATCTCATTATCGTGCACTTTTTGTCATGTATCTGTGTTTGGCTGGTGGTGAAAGCAGACATTGCAGGGGGTCTTAATCAGTCGGGCATATCCACATTACATTCAGAGCATCGAGGGGTCGTCTGAATGTAAAGTTTGCGCCGCTTCAACTGGC
Organism: Labrus mixtus; assembly: GCF_963584025.1. Taxonomy (NCBI): domain Eukaryota; kingdom Metazoa; phylum Chordata; class Actinopteri; order Labriformes; family Labridae; genus Labrus; species Labrus mixtus. The sequence continues at coordinate 18,536,691 of NC_083624.1, forward strand.
TCGGTAAACACAATGAACAAACTGTAAACCCCTACCTCACTCCTTTATGATTATTGAGCTGTCTTTAAAATGAACCAAGATCACGGGCTTTATAAGAATAAGTGAATGTAGTCGCCTTTTTAACTGAGGTGTGTGAACCTCCCCTTTTAAGCCTTTAGTTTTAGATTTGGCTGTTATCATCTTGGTCTTTTTGATTCACATGGTGCATTGTTTTGTGTCTGGTTACAAGCGGCCATGCCAGCTACTTTTCAGTCACAGAAAGGACGTAAAGCATACCCTGCTGACCGTACGTTTTCCCAGGACAGGGGAATGGGGAGTTTCAGCTACTCCGGTTTGTTGCTCCTGCTAATGGTAGAACCAATGCATTCATCACACCCAGACTCGATTAATGCAATAGTTTCTTTTACAGCACATCATCCAAAGTCCTCAATAAACTCCAATACATCCAGAACTCTGCAAAATCTCCACTGGCTCCCTGTCCCGTACCGTATCCATTTTAAAAGCCCTCAACCACCAGGCCCCCTCCTACTTCACGGCTCTCCTCCACCGTCACACTCCTTCACGCAGCCTCCGTTCTCCCCGACTTAGAACAAATCACAGAACCCTTTGGGGGGGACAGAGCCTTCTCCATAGCTGCCCCCTCCCTCTGGAACTCCCTCACCTCACCACACACATTCAACACTGCACTGACCCCGTCTACATTCAAATCCCTGATCAAGACTCACCTCTTCAAACAAGCTTTTAATGTATGATTGTGATGTTCTGATTATCTGTGACTTCTATGTTGTTGTCTTTTTAGGTTGTTCTTAGTGTTCTGATCTTTCTGTCTTTATTTTTTTAAATGTACAGTGTCTTTGAGTTCATGAAAAGTGCTTTATATTATCAACTGTAGGAAATCTGAGAAGAGATGCTTTAATCGATCTTAAGCGATGTAGTTTGAAAAGAGCACTTAGACAATAAAGAAGAACATTTGAACTTGAAATTATTTCGTCTTTTTAACAATGAAATCATTATCTTGTCTTTTTCTGAGTGGATCTCCGTGGACGGTCAACCACGGCCCTGGAAACAGAAGACGAGCAGAGAATAGAGAGCTGATTAGAGAAAGGCCGCTCGTCTCCAATCAGACTGTGTGTCTCGTCTGTTCACTCAGGGAGCATCCAGAGAACTTTCCACACACAAGACAGCACGCTGCATGTCTCCATCTGCAACTGGTAGTACAATCCAGAAGGATAATTAAAAAAGAAAAAAGGATGCTAAGATGAAAAGGTCTCAGACTCTCTGCCTCTGGTATCACGTTAAACTTGCGGACCTTTCTTAACCAGGAATTCACACAGTTAAGTCCATCAGATTAAAATGAAATTCATACAGAACACGTATCTGATTGATAGCCGTCAGTTGGTTTTGACAAGTGATGAAACCTCAAGAAACCTCAAGTTACCTTTGAGGTGAGTATGTCAAAACAATTACTCTGTTTTTTTCATGACCGGAGTAAAAAAACATTCAAATATTCTTATCAATCTTTTGTGTGCGACTGATTCATAGATTCCATTACTGAACATTTCACTCAACTGACCGTTGATTAATGTGTGATTGAACGTCGTTCACACACAGAGTATGTGGGGATTGGGGGTTAAGGGATGCCGGTCACCTTGTGGTTATGTTGGGACGCCCCATGTACGGAGGCTACAGTCCTCATCACAGCGGCACTGGGCTCGAATCCGACCTTTGCCCTTTGCTGCATGTCATCCCCCTCTCTCTCCTCCCAACACTTCCTGTTTCCTTTCAGCTGTCCTATCCAATAAAGCTGCCCTGTTTTTGCACTGTGTTATATGTTGCTACATGACAATACACAAACAGAACTTTACATTTCCCCAGATATTCAGCACAACCTGATTTGTATTAATTTGCAGCTTGAGTAGTATCAAATGTTGCACTCTTCCGCTCATGAGTGATATTTGCTTAAACTTCCACTAGCTAACTGTTTCAGGAAATTATGGAGCCTTTTTTTTTGGACTTTTATAAAGCCAATATCCTCGTCCATCAAATGTGTCCAAATTGGGTAAAGATGGAGTGTTTTCTTGAATTAATCGCTACATGAAAATCCATGCTGTGGTCAGTCATGCACTCACACTTCCACAGAGTCTGAACATCCAGAGAGTAACACAGGAAGTACATGCACACAGAGTGAGGGATTTGAAGGGATTAAAATGTTCCAATGTCCCGCAGAAAAAGTGCATGCCACAGGTGCAAATATCAAGCCACAGGTTGTACATCAAAAAATGAGAGGACACACATTCATTGCTCGCCCACACAGTCACAGATCAGGAGTGAGTGAGCAGGCTCACAGGCGCTGGGAAATACTCTGATATATATTAATACACACACATGCTCTCGCTTTCTTTCGCTCTCACACACAGACACACACGCCTGGCTTTATTTTGGCTTGCTGCTCTGCGGTGAGCCGTGTGAGGGTTTAGAGGGATTGGACGGTGTTGACTTTGCCCTGAACCTGCGGAGCCTCTGCGCTCTCACAGCTGCCTCCCTCATCATTTGTGGAGGGCCTCCAATCACTGTGGAAAATCAGAGCTGGGAAGGACAGGAGATATATCACTCCTTCTCCTCCCCCCATCCCTCTTCCTCCACCTCCCTTTATACCGCACCCTCCGGCTGCGAGGGGGGTTTATGGCCTCCTCTTCAAGGCGGTTGTCATAACTCACATTTCTTTGAGTTTATCTAATATTCCAATTATACAGCTGCATACTTTGACGGCCGCTATTTTTAAGAGCACTTCTCAAGGGCACCGCTGCAGCTCAGGCATCTCTGAGCCTGCAGACTACAGCAGGTCGGCTGACGTGACACTTCTGGCATATCAAACCCTACCATGGCATTTTAAATACCTGTCCGTCTCAACAATGGAAAAAGTGGAACATTTTCCACCTGAGCTCTTTCAACAGTAAACGCAGTATTTCAGCAGATTGTGTTGAAGCCAGCGGAGCAGCAGGGAACGCTTTGGTCCAAAGATTTTGATTTTTACAAACACATTTTTAAATCGTCTTAAGACCTCTCAAAGACCTGTAATGTTACATAAACCTTCTGTGAGGAGTTTGTCACTGGATATTAAACAGACTGAGATGAACACTGAAGCCTTAAGCCTTAAGAAAATGTATTATTTCTTTACATTTTTTCACTTGATTTGTGACAGAAAGTAACTTACAGTTAGCAGAGTTTAACTGCCGTTGTTTACGTTTACCAAAGTGAAGATTAAGAGTTAGTTGGATATTTGACGGTTAAAAGTCATCAGGGGGAAATGTAATGTCATTTAAAATGATTAAGGCTTGTACAGCACGAGATCAGTAAAGAGATACGACGTAGCGCTTTGTCACAGGGGTCGCAAAATTGACCCAAATCAACTGTTGCACACTGGAGCTTTACTTCATGTTGTTGTACTGCACAGATTTTATTTTTTGTCCCTTCCCCTCTCACTTTTATACTAAGCTGTTTTGCTCAGTTAAAACTTCCTCCATGGTTTGGCACTGAGGGTCAACATATTACTCTCTTATATGTTTCCATATAAACAATGGCGAGTATGACTGATCTGTCATGGTGAAAGGCTCGGTCGCGGTCACACATCTTCAGAGTAAGTGGCATGCCATAACTCAATGCATGTAACATCCATGAGGTTGTTGGATCAATCCAACACCCGTAACCACCGTCTCAAATGCACTTTATTGTTTTCCTATTGCTCCACTTTGTCACCTAACTCCTATCTTTTCCCCTTCAGTGTTACTACAGCAACCACAGCCTGCAGCCCAACATTAAAGGTAAATACGGGTCTCAGTGAGCTGTTGCACAAAAGACCTGAAGGGTCAGACTTTGGAGCTCTGAGGTCTATATGTCAGTTGGCCCTTTCAATAAACAACCCTGTAAGTGTGCTTAATCAATTTATTTAGAACCAATGGGTAGATGGTGATGAAAATCAAGTTAAAGCCAATATGTTCTGCTGATTTGACTTTAAATATTTTAACCTTATTTTTGGTGAACTGGGCTCCAAGCTCTGTGCAGCTAAAAGCTCTGAATCTAATTTTCTGGCACATAAGCAGAATTTGGTGCCAACTGTTAGCATGTAAAATCAAGTTTATAAGCAAGTGACCCGATCTGCTTGTTAAAAGCGTTGAGGTATGGCTTGATAATAACTCAAATCAACCACAGGCCTGAACAGACTCCAGGCCTGAAATTGAATTGATAGAGTCGCCAACATGGCCAACAGCGCTGGCCCTTTTCCAAAAACTTACCACTAAAGGTATGTTTCCTCTGGTGTTTGGCATTGACAGATGAGCAGGTCTCCAGCCTGCAGTTACTGCCTCTCTAAATCGAGGCTTAGGTCCGGCTAAGCAAGACATATATGTTGCTCGCATACTGCCTGAAAACCCAGGAGACGAAAAATAGAGAATTGATCTGTCTCAATTCATAATGAAAGCCAGTGCGCAATTCATTTCGGTTGCATTTCTTGCCCAGATCGGTGAAATTCAAGCTCTTTCATTCATTCCCTGAAAACAGCGCAGACGTTTCCCAAAGCCATGTCGTTTGAAAGCAACAGCGGAGTGAGACTGGAAATAATGGAGTGTGTAAGAGACAAGAGGGAAGAGAAAAGATGGAGGATCTTGGATTTTATTTGTACATGCACTGGTTGCCAAAGAAAATGGACGCCCACTTCCATTTTTCACTCTACAGCCGATAAACGACATGACTCGCTGACCTTCTCTGGTAACCATTGGCTGCAGGCGGACAAGAGATTCTTGTGCACGTTGAGAAACGCGCCCGTGGTTGAAATAGAGAGCTGGAGAGCCTGTTTCTTTGCTTCTGTCATTTACTTTCATACCTGCGAGGCGGCTTAGAAGCCACTCAGACCACAGGGCCAATCTCAGGTGCAATTTCCTGGCGGGCCTAGAGCAGCTGTGCTCAGAAACTCGAGCGGAGCGCTGTAATATAAAAGCAAATGGAGCAAGGCTTGGACTCTTGTCCATTTAAGGTTCACATATGGTCACATTTCATGGATAAATGAGAATATAGAACAGCACAGATTTCTCAGAACATTATATTCTTTCACAAGAAGACTATGGAAATGTCAGTATTTTGTTTTCCCACAACTGTCAACATTTCAGCGTCCCAGAACGCTAACTAAGGTTGGATCTGGCACCTGTACATTTGCTTTGCATGCCTCTGCGGGCTCCCTTCCTTCTCTCTATGGTCAAGGTCTGTGGTAATATCATGCAAATGATATTCAAAGGCGGCCTACTTGACAGGCCTGTTACATCTCACCTTTAATTTGCTCTGACACATCCGCCAGTTAAAGCATCAAAGCCCACAGCAACATTTACTGAGTCATTTCCAAGACCATGCAGGGCCCGTCCCTGAGAAGCTGCCGGCCCACTCAGGGGGCCACTCAGCTAACCTGCTAATCAGCCCCGCTATTCCCCAAATAGAAAATCAGCCGCTCTGGAGTGCTGTGTCAGGGGTGCTGCTGGGGGAGAAATGTCCGAGCTCTGCAAATAAAAAGACACAACATTCATTTTTCAAACCGTGGGACTCCAACATTTATAGCTTGAGAATGCATTTCAATTGCAGTCACTTTGAATTAAGTTACACACACACGGTTCACCACTTAATATGGAAAAACATGAAAAAAACAGGGAAGGAAATGACTACACAGTATAATGTGTTTTTACTAAATGTGCATCTTCCAGCACTTTACTATCATGTGATGCATTATGACACATAGAGAAGTAAACAAATACTGTATCTTCATCTGATGACCTCATGTCAGATCTCATCACACTCCAATGAGGCTGCAGAGATTTGTTGCTGCCGCCTGGTAGTATGACAATAATTTACTTATTTTTAAGAGAAAAAAACAATTGCATTGTGGGACATGCAGTGAAACAAAAGTAAGTTCCTGATATCTGATTTCCCCTCAGTCATAAATATCCATAAGTGGAAACTGTTCAGTCATGGAGACAATTGTTATTGATGGAGTTCTCTCCAGTTCATCTGTTTTTTCCATGAACAAAAGAACCCTGCGGCTAAACGAGATGTGGGTCTGTATTCACACACCAACACCTCTATGTGCGCTATGTAGCTACCATCGAGACTCACTGAGGAGAACCACCATAGCATAAACTTGTCTACATTTTAAAGGATCTAATTTGACTTCTAACGGGGTCTGAAGGACTCAAAGGGTTAATAAAAAAGTTCTGAATAGCTCCAGTAGATTGCTAAAGCCAGCTGTCACATTACAGGCCGTAATGGCTGTGAGGTAATCCCAAGTGTGCCCAATCAAAGTACCATTACAAGGCATTTTTTTTTTTTTTTTTTTTTTTTTTTACTAAAATATAGCGGAATAGGTCAGCTTTAAATATTTGATGATGCGGTGCTATTAGAGAGCAAAAAGCATAACACAACAGTGAGAAAAGGAAATAAAATGATGCTCCTCATTAAGTACAATCTGGATGGCACATGAAAATCTTTTCTTAGAAATAGTCTTGGAAACACATTGAATGAAAGCTCCTCTGAAGAATAATCATCAGCCATGTAAAGGTGTTTCATTATCACCTGGCTGTGCATGTCGGAGAGCGAGCTGTGGCTGTTAAGTGAAAAGAAAAGCATTCTGGAAATGTTTCTTGGAGTGTGAAAAGCACAAGATTTTAGCTCCAATGTGCCAACAGCCTGGAACTTGTGCTGTCTCTTCTAATTAGCGTGTTAGTGTCTTTGGGGTGGGAGGCGTTCGTTAAAAATAGCACCATTTCTCCCATGTTAATTACACTGGAACACAACAGAAGAACGCTGCAGATTTTGGGGATGAAGTAACCTTTCAGTAGCTCCGAACCGACGTGGAAACAGAGACTCTGTTCGACATGGAAACGAGGGAGAGAACGGAGAGTTTAAATCATATGAGAGGAATGATGTGCTGTCAGCAGTCATCATCATGTGTCAAAGGTTTGACATGTGATGTTGCTCAAAGTTCCTCATGTCTTCACCTCTTCCTGTCTCTGAAGTGTTTGTTCTGAGTCACACAACCACGCCAGCTATTTAACATAACTGCAGACGGAGGATTAACCAAATGAAAATGAAATTTAACTGAAGTACTTCCTGTTTCCTGCTGCGTTGAGACACAGCGTTCCCACAAACCTGACCTGCACACACACACACACACACACACACACACACACACACACACACACACACACACACACATTGTGAAACATGAAAGTGGAGTCTGGGAACTGAGACACTCTTAACGGACATCACAAGATCATACTGTTGTTTTCAAATCATGAAGCTCTTTCATGTAAACACATGCATGATATGAAACACAATCTACCTGTCCTCTACTCTGTTCTTGACTTTCAGCTCACGCTTTGCACGATTTTATTTGACTTGAAAATGTTTTTTAAATACTTTCTTGTCAGATCTAAAACATAAACGCAGACTTCACAGCTATACCGAGATGAATGTTTTCACTCACTTCGCTTACAGGAACAATGGCGACTATTTCCACTTATTGAACAACTTTCTCTATGACCTTTGAGGTGGAAGAAAGCCTTACAGATAACATCATGAGTCGTGTGTGACTACAATAACCGTGAAGGAAGAGGGAGGAGGGTAATACTGCACACCTGTAATGTATTTGACAGTTACAATCTGAGCTCCAACTCTCACTGAAGAACACACGATACATGTTGTCCTCATCTCCCCAGACATTTCTTCACCCAAAAGAAATGTTTTTTTTTTCCTCTCTGCTCAGAGCATTATCATCGCTAATTTAACCGCCGGCTCCTTTGTGTACATGAGGTTACGTGAGGTGGTGCGTTCCTCCTCCTAAAAACCTGTAGCATGTGATGTGCCATGACTTTTATATCTTGAGATTATAGAGAACAAAGATCTGTTAAGATTCTCCTTGTGTGTGTGATGCTGCCTCCTCCGGTCTGGTCTTTATTTAACTTTAGTTAGTCAGAGCTCAAAGACAGAAGTCCGCTGTTGAAGAAACCAGACCTGAATAATTTCTTAAACATCAAAAAGAGAAATAAGAAACACAGCAAATGAAGAGGGGAAAAAAAGGAAGTTACAGTTTCTGAAACACTTTCCTGACACCTTTCCTGTAATCTAATTTTACTCGTTCAGATGTCCGTGCTGCTGAAAAGCTAAACATGCAGAAGTGCTGGAACTCAGGCCTGAACCTGGAGTCCGGCGATCTTTTCTGATTCCGTGGACGACCACAAGTAATAGAGTGAGGAAGGGAAGTGGTACAGTCTGCGCTGTACAAACACACTTCTGCAATATCTTATGCATGGAAAATGAAATGTGCTCATACGGGCCCGGGTCTTCCAGCAGACTTAAGCTTGACTGGCGCTACATTTCTTCTGCTCCTCCACTCACACATTTTCTCTCTGCCGTCTGTCTGCCGCTGAATATAAATGGAAAATTTTGGATGGTGCAGCTGCAGTTGCCACTACTACTACTCCTCCTGTGAGGTACTAGTGAAGTTAGATTTTCATTCTCAAGTATTTCTGTCTGCATTCAGCCCGGCTTTTTTTTCCCTGCTCTGCATTTGGAGACATTCTCGTCAGTTTACTGGTTCATATTGTTTTTATTTATCCTTTATTTTAGCAGGGAGGACCCACTGAGACCGAGGTCTCTTTTCCAGGGGTGCCCTGCAGCAATACAAAGATAGAAACAGCACAAATATAAACATATTAACAGTTAACAATAATAGCATCTAGACACTGAAACACATATTCACACCATGTCCATTTAAATGAATTCACATTGTGAAACAGTTGCAATTTCCTTCCTGAGGTAGTTTGGACACGAGGTCTTTAAAAACGCTGAATTAAACAAGAGAGGGCAACTTAGCTATCCTCTGAAGGTCATTCCATATAATGGGTGCACTAAAGGCAGTCTTTCCCCATTCAGTTCTAAACCTCTGTGTTTTCAAAGTTATCCAGTTTTGAGACCTTGTCGAACGGCAGATTTAGGATTCATATACAGGTTCACATGGAGCAGCTGCCAGCAGAGCGGATGCAGTCTATTGTGAATATGAAGGCGTGATGTTGGTGGCCAGAAATGACAATCACCACGGCGACCCGGCTCCATTGTGCCAACCTTCCTCTTGTTTCCTGTGTCGCCCTCTCTCTGTAATAACACCCCTCCTCTCCCACACACACACACACACTTTACACTTAATTGTATTAGCTTCACCATTAGCCTCTGCAAAGTAGCAGCCGCTCAGCCTAATGGGGTCTCCATCCCCAGACACACACACACACACACACACACACACACACACACACACACACACACACACACACACACACACACACACACACACACACACACACACACACACACACACACACACACACACACACACACACTCCCCATCACACTTCCCGCTGTAAATGCACCCACAGCTGAGTCACAGGATTATCAGAGCAGTTGTCCTGTGATTGACAGGTCACAAGACCCTCCCTCCACCTCCCCGTCACACACATCCGCTTCTTTTTCCCTGCCGCTGCCCTGAGTAAACACGGTCTCACAGTCCACTTCAAAATAGCAGGAAGAGTGTCATAAAAGCTGTGGAACGTTGGAAGTGAAAAAGTGCACTTTCACATGGAAAAAAGGAGAAATTCTCATGTATGGAAGTAAACGAGGGACAGTTAGCTTTCTTGCCAAGTTTAGAGAAAGTCAGCAGAGCTCCATGTTGAACTGGGAGCGATCAGACTTTAAGTGGACGACTGATTGTGAGTCATGCTGTTATTGTTGTAACTCGAGGTTAAAGGTGGAGTCAGTAGCATTTTTCATTGCAGTTTGTAAACACAACATTCAAACTGGACCCCTCCTCCTGGGCTCATTGCCACCAGAAGCTCTCACTCCCTGCAGGACGTAGTGTGTACGTTTACTGCTTTAAGCTTCACTTTAAGCTAACACACGCTAGCACAAGCTAACCGCCGGTGTTTGTCACCTGCCTGTCCAACAGGAAGCAGACCAACTCCACGTCCACGGGTAAAAGACAACACAAGGTTCACCCTCGTTTTAGAACGAGCTTTATCTACTTCCCATTTTGCCTCACTGTGATTATTTTTTCTTTGCCGCCACATACATGTTCGTCATATTCTCTGGTTTGAATCTTGTCCAATCACTGAATTGTATTGTATTAAATTTTAAAAACGTTATTTGTCCCAAGGGGTCAATTCAAAGGTACACAGACGGTGCAAGGTAGACTACAAATGTCAACCAAAAATATTAAATTAATTACAAAAATTAAAATAAAAAAATAGATAAAGTAACAACTTTCAACAGAACTATATGCAGTAGACGAATACTGAGTAGGTAAAGTGATAATAGTGTAATGGACTCCACTCATTACCTCAGCATTGGCTGGAGGAAACACACCAGCTCCCCGCCCACAAACATCCTGAGTCAACCAGAACGACCCAGAACAGTAAAATCCAGTCAGAGGACAGGGTCTCTGCAGACACAGTCAGCACCACACATGTATGGAGGCCAAGAAGGGATGATGGAGCAGCTTGACTTTAGGATAAATCTGTATATTATTTTGAAGGAAAAAGCTGCTGACTCTCTCTTTAAGAATCTGAAATGTGAGATCTCAGTTGGTAGCTATGATATCCTATAAAATCCGACACCAAAGCAACAAAAACATGTAAATGACAGCTTTGGTTATTTACATACATCAACAAAATAATGCATACAATTTATTGATTACAAATTGAAATTGAAGGGAGGATTGTGCAACATTACATTTGCATAAGTCTGTATTTTATTTTGTAGGAAAAAGCTGCTGACTCTATCTTTAAAGGCTTTATATGCGATTTTTTGATCCAGCAGATGTCGCCCTTGAGCACCAGAATGAAACCAAAACAACTTGCGGTGCATTGTGGGTTAGCATGCTAATGCTAGCGATCTTTATTATGCTCGTATCTTCACACTGCATGTAAATTTACCTGAAATAAGCGTGATCTAGAAACACAGTTAAGCAGTGAGTACAGTATGTTATTCTTCTTTTCTCTAGTCCCTCATTTAAACAACTTTTATACACGAGGGGAGGAGTCATCCGTCGGGCCGGCTATGTAAACATACAGAAAAAAAACTCTGAAAACATCACAGACAGTGGGACTCGGGTGTTACAACCATTGTAGACAGTCATTACTCACTCAGTTATTTTCAGAGGATATACTTGATTTCTATTATATTTAAGTGTGAAAAATCGCATATAAAGCCTTTAAGGATAAGAATGACTTTCACATTTCTTACAATATAAATTCAATAATAAAATCATGTTCAGAATAGCAACAATGTATTATCACGGGTTTTAAATTGTAGAAACAGAACCGATGAATATTTTAAATCGGACTGAGATGATCACTCGTTTCCCTCTCAGGGCTTCTGTACAACATGAGCCTCTAATTAAAGCTGAGAGTCTTTATTACATCATGTCACTGCTTCTTTTTAAAGTCAGCCTGTCCTGCCGTCGCAGAGCACACAAAACAAAACAAAACAGTGCTTCGCTCTCCAAACACTGATAAAGTGAATTATACTTTCTGTGCATGTTCCTCCTGTTTATTGTCACAGACGAGAACACCAAAGCAAATATGTTTACACGACAATTACAACAGCAACCTGCCAGTGCGAGCTCTCCAACCATCGCTCCTTAAGTAGCACACACACACACACACACACACACACACACACACACACACACACACACACACACACACACACACACACACACACACACACACACACACACACACACACACACACACACACACACACACGCTCCTTCATTCTTACCGGCTGGATTGAGGACAGAAGCCTCCAAATCAGAGACGTTGCAGACACACAGAAACCTCGAGGCGAAACCGTCCAACAGCTGACAGCAGCAGGCTGCAGACGCATGCAGAGCCTTTCACACATTATTGCAAAATGACGGCTTTGATGTCGACGGCGGCTCAGAATTAACGCCGAGCAAACGCCGGTGTGCCGTCAGTGAGGCTGGAGCAGCTCAAACACATGTACAAAACAAACAAGGTGAGCACGATGCAGCTTTAATGACAGGGAGAGTTTACAGAGCAGTGGAAAGCAGCTTAAACACCCATACTTGGTTAATTTGTTTTAATGAGAGAGGAAAACATGGAGGAATGCAGCGTTGCATTCTTCAGGCCTTCACTCATGAGATCAGACGGGACGCTGTCGTCTCCGTAACCTCAGACTGTTTGTTTGCGTTGGTTACTCACAGGAAGGAAGGTTACACGGGTGTCTCCTAACAGCTCGTCTTTGTATCCACACTTGCTTGACTGACAAATGTGTTTTGAGACTAAATAATAAAAAAGTGATCTTCAGGCAGGCCCCCCCCCCCACTCCCACCGCCCACCGCCCCGCTGGGTGGTGCCGCCTGGAACGAGACACAAATATTACACTTCAGTGAAGGTAACTGTTTTTGACGTCTCCTCTTCCTGAGAATCTTCGTTCTGCTGCTTTTTTAAAAAACTAAACATAATAAAACATGAGAGACGTATTTATACAAAAAAAATGGACGTGACAGCAGAGGAGGAGAACATTGATACTTCTGTTTGTATTTTTAAGGTTGTTGTGACATCATACATTGGTTTTAACTAGAACACAAACAGGCCTTTGTCTCTGTGGTGTCGCACATGTTTCAGCTCTGTGTGTGTGGGTGTGTGTGTGTGTGTGTGTGTTAATGTGTTAGAGTGTGTGTTTGTGTGTGTGGTCACCTAATTTAAGAAAAGACACATTTATTTGTGAAACTAGGATCAAGGTCAGGATAAGAATTCATATTATCAAGAGGGTAAACAACATCACTCAGGTGATCCATCACTATTTGGGTTATAGACAGTTTGTGTCTGTTGCAGAGAGCTTCCTTAAATGAAGATCTTGGATGACATGCCTACATCTTGATATATTTCCTGATATCCAGGGGCGTGTCCAGATGTTTTGGGGTGGCCCACGTGTGGCACTGACTTATGCAGGGAGGGCATGATGTTTGTATGCACACGCATGCAAATTAATTACATTTTATTGACCCTTTCATTACCAGTAATGATATGTACTTGTAAGTAACACAATTTTGAAACATATAAATCTTAGCTTGACTCTTCAGGGACTCAAAAACAAAGGTGTTTGTGCAAATTCATAATTTTTAAATACTGAGAAAACGCTTGTACGCTGTCTAACTTGCAAAAATGCATTTACTGGTAATTAAGTCCATTTCAAGTCAGACATGGTTTTGACTTGGACATTTTTATGAAGAGAGCAAAGTATTTTTTCACAACTAGAAGTACTTCCATTAGTCTGTTGAACATAACCACAATAGTTGACTTGTAAGTCCTGTCTCTGATTAGGCAAATAGCCAATCATAATATTTCTTATTTTAGCACAAAACTTGGTTGATATATTTTGTAATTTAAACACATTGTAAGTCCGTGTCTGTAATGCTGACTCAAATTTAGAAGAAAGAAAGAAATCAGCCCAGAAACTCTGCTGGGGAGAGGGATGTCTGAGCTGATGTGTGTACCTGCATGTTCACAAGATCCCAGGCTGATCTGTTGTTCATTTGGTGCCTGTTTGACCTAATGTTGACACATTGAAAGGATAGACGATCGGGAGTCTGTATGTTGTGTTATATTGTATTCTCGATCTTTGTGTTACAAGCAAAGGTAACATCTGTAGTTTAGGAAACGTCAAGTGATTTAAAGAAGGCAGAATTCAGATATATGATCCTTAGTTTTTGTGTCTCCTGCACCAACACAAAAGCTTCAGAGGACTCATCGTCTCCGAGTGCTCGTCGACATCTCATTAGGAGTAAAAGTGAGCGTGTTTGTGTTCCTGCTCTGCTCTTCATGTTACTTTGATCACTTCCACATGGAGCTCGTGTTTACTGAGGTGAGATGTCAGACGACTACACACCGGCAGCCCGTTAGCGTAAATGATGACATGAAGATTCTGTTTAGGTGGTGTTTATTGATCTTCAGCAGCGCCACCTGCCTCCTGATGAAGACATAAACATCGGGTTTAATATTTATGTACCCAGAGACACGCCTGATCTCTGATTATTGACGGTATGGAACACATCTACAGACCGGGGGAGTCGGTGGAAAGGGAGGGAGATAGAGGGAGCATTAAGACTTATAAACACTGACTAGATTTAAAAGCAGATAAAACTAACTAGTCCTTCTGATTTGATTAGCAGAAGTCTTCAGGCTGCACGAGTTCATTCCGAGAGGGCAGAGAGGAGTCGAAGACCAGGGGGGGCCCAGAACCAGGGTATTCTACAAAACAGCTTGAATTCAACACTCTGAATTATTAGGAAAAGGCAGGCTTGGTAGTTTTCTAAAACTAGCATGATTTTGAAAGTAGCATTCCCTCAGTGCTCCTCTACCTGCCTTTAAATTGTTTTGGTTTTTTTATCTGAAAGAAATTGCAAAAAACTTGCCAAATAGCGCTAAAGGTCGAGGAGGAAAGGAGACTAATGTTATTGATCGATTTATTGTATCAGCTGTGGTTCAGTGGACACTCGATGAACTGCAGGATTTTTCACTTTTGCATTACATGTGACATTTAAATGAAAACAGATGATCTCCATCTCCTTTATTGTCAACATTTGACTCTTTTTCTGGACCGATATATTCAAATCTTCAAAGTTAATCTCCCCTCTGTCTCGCACTGACAGTCCTTTGTACCTTTGTGAGCTGCGATTTAGAGAGACGTGCAAACAAAAAGGCTTCTCCTCAAGGTGCATCTAAGACACAAATTCTTAATTAAACTGGAAATAATATGGCAATTTAAAAACCCCAATATAATTAATGGATAGAATCAGGTCCATTTAATTGCCCGTGCTCGGTTGCCCGTCTCCTTCCAGCTGGTTTTCCTCCCCTGTCAGAGGAGAGTCATGATGAGCTGCAGACTGAGAGGAGGAGACACTTTAGTAATATCTGCTCCCCTCGGCCTCGCGTCTGCCTCTTAATAGCACTTCACAGTGGTAATGGTGCCGGGGTTAATGTTAATGTGGAAATGAGTGTGTGTGTGTGTTTATGTGTGTGTGCGTGTGTGTGTGTCTGTGCATGTGCGTGTGTGTGTGTGTGTGTGTGTGTGTGTGCACGCGTGTGAGCAGCTAAGGGTCGGCCTGTCCTTCATCTCTGGAGCTGCGGCTCTTTATCAGCCTGACTCTCTTTCGGAAAATGAGAGAGAGAGAGAGAGAGAGACGACACTCCCGGCTCGTGCAGAGGATCGGTGGCATCATCCCTTCACTCTTTTTTCTCCATCTTCTCCAAACACATGCACACACGAGCGCTGATTTACCGGCCCGATAGTCGTGTGCCTGGGCGTGGCGAGACAAGCTCTGGGCCGCTATCGATCCTCCGTTTGATTGCTTCGTTTTACGAGCTGCGGCGGTTTAATTGAACAGAACTAAAGGGGCCCGAGATTTCACCTTCTCGGCCGGAGCTGATGTGTGATTAGTGTAATGGGTCTGGACAGTTTTCCCTACATCTTACATCACGTTTGTAGCAGACAGATAAGCACGCCTTGTTTACCATCACAACAAGTAAAGATCCGAGGCATGAGTCATGCATTGATTTTAAACTCAAGGAAGTGAGGACATGTTGCTCCTGAAGCTGTGAGACGCAATTTACAGTGATACTGTGGTGTTTAACTGTTTACCTGCTTCATACTCGTCCTGCTACAAATGAACATCAGGTACATTGAAGATGAATTTTGGTCATTTTGGAAGATAGAACGTCGCTTAAGACAAAGATGATAAATCAGTGTTTCAGTCCCGCTGTTATCATGTCAGAAACATTTCAGGGATTAGATCATTTCCCTCTTCAAACATCTGGAAACTGTTACCTCTGCCTTCAGAACCAGTCCATTAGACTTCTGTAATGCCCCACTGAGGATGATCCTAAACTCTGCTGCCAGGATTTTCACTCCTTTCACTTCCACCCACTTTTGGGAAGTTGCTTTTCTGCGATTTTAATTTGTCTTTCATGACCGTTTCTGTTTGTCTCATTGGGACCCGATTCTGGTATGGGAACTGTTCTGGTTTCCATTTGTTCTCCTTAGTATCATCCACAGGCTGCATGCAGGAAAACAGTCCATATGGAGGGCAGTGGAGGAAGCACATCCACCATGTAGCAATCCTGGATCCCATCGGCGATAGTCTGAAGAAGTTGCTGTATGCAAAGGCAATGAAAGGTCAAAGACGTCTTGGCCAGAGGTCCTTTATCGCTAACCGCTGGCTACCCCTGAAAGTTGGACCTTCCTCCCAGAGGCTGTGTTGTCATAAGATGTTAGCCAATAGGTTCTGATGTGCCATGTCTTTATTGTTAGGCTACTGTGTTCTCAGAGATGCTGGAGTGGAGATGACACGTCATGGTGCAGATGATCTTGTCAATTTTCTTCTAAAACATTATTTTTTGTACAAGACAGAGAAGCAAAAATAAATTTCAAAGTCTCTGTAGAGTGAAATCTGACCTTTCTCTGAGAGGATGTATCAAGAAGTCTTTGACTGAGGGAGAAACATGGGGATGTAGTTAAACCTTCAAAATGATCTTCTAAAAAGGGATTAGTTATTTAGGTACCACTTTAAATTAAGGTCACAATATTAGCATGCATTTATGTTTCTGATGGTCTTTTTTAAATCTTGTTTCATATCAGGGTTTGTACAAAGTTAGGTTAGTGAAAGTGCCATAACTAAGCTCATCTGTCATTACATCTTTGTACATTCATATTGATTCTGCGACTGTGTAATGTTGGCTTCCCAGTCTGTGAGTTCGCTTTATGTTCATTGTTGCGGAAGCATGGCACAGCGGGAGCTCCACATACACAGACAGTCAGACATGCACGCACACACAGCATTGCTCTTGTGACACACACAAATGTGTGATCACATTATGTGATTTATTTTTGTGTATTGTGTATATTTCAATATGTAAATGTGTAATTGGCAGCATTGGTTCTGTTACTTTGTGTAAAATCTCATTTAGAGTGTGGTTCCAAATTGTGCCACAAGGAGGCGTAACCTCCAGGTGAGACAGCTTAGTGTGCTCGGTAGCCCTCGTCTTCAGACTGGCAGAAGCGAGGAAAGGAAACACACTACGTTGCTTTGTCTCATTATGTCCCTGTTATTTACAGGTGAGTAAATGTCACAAATCACATACATGTGGTCTATATATTCCTCTATAACATGTAGAAGCTAACACCATCCTTAAGTGTGTGTCAGGATGTTTAAAATGTGTTTTGAAGGTTTTGAGGTACTTTAGCTATGATGCTTATGAGCACTAGCTTAGCTCATCGCCATGTTCATATATGGGCGCCACTGTATGTTGGTCATGGCTTGGCCCTAGCTCCCATGTTGTTTTGCTACTTTTGTAAAGCTCCTGCATATCTCTTAAAGTTACTGTGAGTTCATGAAGACTGTTCGTTTTCATATTTTGTACTTATTTTCTTGTAAAATGTGTAACGCTAACTCCGATAGCTTCGCCGTTTCTCTATGGGATTTCCCATGTTATTTGTTAGCATAATGCTAAGCGAGGATTGATCTCCTCCTGTATGAACCTGTATGCAACTGTATTACATTAATAAGAAGCTCTTAAGTAGCAGAACCAAGTTATTTTATATTTTTTTAAAGAATAATAACAGACAGAAACATTTATTTTGTAGTTTTGAGTACTTTTGTATGTAATATAAGACGAAGTATAAGTTTATGTATATTTCTGTGCATATTGTGTTGAAATGTGGATAAAATGTTGTTTTTGAAGAAAGAAATGAAAACCAAAATACAGTTTAAGTAAAACTGAAATACATAAACACATGTACAAACATAAAGACTGGCAGAAGCAAGGAAAGGAAACACACTACGTTGCTTTGTCTCATTATTTCCCTGTTATTTACAGGACAAATCTAATCTGGCAACGGTCCTCCATACGGGGCCTGTTAAACTCTCCCTTGCTGAAACTGTAACGCCTCTGTTACTACCTCTGACGACAGTACTTTGTCCCCCGACATTCAGATTGAAGGCAAAATGTTGTAAATGGGACGTACATATCTTGGCTTGAAACAGCAGTCTGAAAAGAGCTCAGACTCTCTCAAAGTAAATTGATAAGATTTATGATGGTGTTTTGATCGAATGCTTATTTATCGCTTTATCATTGTCATTTATCACTTCATTACTTTGTGGGTGCACACACTGGGGGGTTATTTGGTGTGACTTCTTTGTGTTGCATTCATTTGTAGGAAGTGTTTTTGACAAATAAAGTCTGATTCATGACTGTTCTTACAGTCATGAATTCCAATGTCTTCGTCAAGTCAGAGATTTTTTACACTATTCTGGTATTTTTATAACGTCAAGCTAAGCTACATTCATGCACATTTCATATTCAGACTTCACGGGTAATAAATACCTGGGCTGTTCATCTACTGCTTTTTTACCTCATCTGCTTTGGACCGAGTTCCAAACGGCCATCTGGCTCCTTCTTTTATTCTCCCAAATTGATCTAGCACTCAGCTCGGCCTCCACACACACAATATATATGACTTCACCCTCCCATTCTCCAGTTAACCCACTGCAAATCAGCCATTTAAGCTTGGGAGCTCGGCCAAGGCTATATCTCACAACAGAAGACGAGGGAGCGAGGTGAAAATTTGGGCCTATGACTAAAAGCGTTGGCTCGCACCCAACTTAACAGTCAGGGTTAAGGTAGCGGCGGCAAACAGCTCTGGATGTGTGAGCTTAGAGCTGACATGGTGTATGTGTGTTTCCCAGTTTCCTGGTGTAGAGTTTCACTTTTCATGCTGATAGGAGGAAACGCTTTTTTAATTTCAGCCTCCTTTGAGTGCCTCTGCAGCTCTTGATTTACAACCCCTCGATACTTTGCGATAATACATTGTGGCTGGATCACATTAGCTAGAGGAGCAAGGCAGTGTTAACATTAGCATTCATACTGTAGTGTAAGTACAAGTGAGTCATAAACAGAGCGGAGGCAGATGTGAAAGGTTTCAAATGGAGTCGCAGCAGTTGAAGTGAAGCGTTAAGCTCATGCTTTTTAAACGGCAAAAATGTTTTGCCCAGAAAAAGTCAGATTATTTTGAGGACTGCACAAGCATTTTGTAGAAGTCTCTGAGTGCACATCGGCTCTGTATATATATATATATATATATATGTAAAACACAGAGGTAGAGAGACAAACAGAAAAGGAAAGGCAGGAGGCAGCTGTCCTACTCTTGACCACACACGTCATCTCCCTTTTGACCATGGATCTCCTCGGTGAGCGCTTGCTTTTTATGGCCTATATAACCATTCTGGGTTAGAAGGGAAGATGTCATTATGCGTTCCACAGCAGAGTGACTCCTCTCGTCTGTTCTGTCCCATTGAGCTGCAAGGTGCTTCTCAATGGAGACGAGCCAAAGACGGAGCCCCCCCAGAAAATGAGATGCTAAGGTCATTAACTTTTATCCTTCAGCTCGGTTATGGATTTAAGTCGGGATGCCAAGGCTCGGCTCAGAGTGTCCTCCCCCTACACAGGTGACAGAAATGCATTGTGGGAGGAGAGCTTAACAGAGGCAAAAAGAGAATTCTTGGGGTTCTCTTAATTTCACTGTTGGGTTGTGATTGGCTGTATAACTACAGCATTGCAAAGACTTAGCTATTCAGCTTTAATATAAACTCTATCTCACCCATGAGCAATAGAGTAAGATGACGCCCTTCAGATGGTACAGCCCTAATTACGCCCCTGTGATGTCTTGGCTTCTCTGTGAATTTCCCAGCGGCATAATGGGGGGAAGTGATCAGACCACTGAGGAGTAGCAGGGGCGAGAAGGTGTATATGCAGCCAGCAGATGAGAAAAGCTAAAATATCAAGAGATGTATACATCTATACATTTCTGATGTGTGTCTAAAAGGAGGCAATTTTACATTACTTGTGTTGTGTTGTGTGTTCACAAGAGGCCACATTCTGGATCGGGTTTTATCATCCTGTGTTCAAAGGTCAGGTCTTACAGTCAAGGAAGTTTTTATGGAGGGGTTAAAGGGGAAAGCTTTCTGGGGCCAAGTCGCATGGGGAGGGCCCACAGAGGTTAGCAAAAACATAATACACCTAATTTTAAGCAATGATGACTACATTTTACATTACACCCAAATACTCATCATGACCTCTTTAAGAGAAAAAAAACACGCTTTTTATTTAATGTTGCTTCAGTGAAATGTAGCCCTCTTCTTAAAATTGTATGAACCTTGTCCTTTTGTAATGTTACCGACGTAAGTCAATGGACTTGAGGTTGAATATTTTTTTTCTAGTCTTCTGACTACTCAAAGAGGGTGCTATGTAAAGACTCCATCAGTATTAACTAATCCATTCATACAGATTCATACACCACTGAAGAAGCAGCGGGAGCAACTTGGGGTTAAGTGTCTTGCCAAAGGACGAACCGGACGTTTAGCTGCAGGAGCTGGGGGACAACCATAAGTCTGCCCAGAGGGAGCTAATGTTAGCCAGGAGGCTAGCGCTAACACCACTGATCAAATGTGTATACGTTGATTCACTTGGCCTCTGAGGCGCCCAGCAGGTCGCTTATAGTCCATGGTTTCCTTTAAAAGGAGCTTGTCACAGTACAAATGAAGTTAAGGTAGGTTTCATGCTGGGTTTCATCTCCAGGATTTATATTTTTCACAAAGAACTGGTATCAGAAATTTAGCTAGCTTTGCTGTACATTTAGTTTTGTGAGCTCTACAATGTTTTTCTTCTTTAGGGATGACTCTAAATGAAAGTAATGACGTGCAGCTCTTTAGTATGCAGGCCTCACGTTGTCTCATTCTGCAGAGTGAGTTATGACTCACTGATATAATGAGATGAGTGTGAAAGTGAACTTTAAGACTGAGAAAACAGTTTGGATGCTGCTCGTGTTTAAAGGTTCAGACAGCAACTACAGTCACGATCAGCAGTTACAGCCATTATTCTGAGAGAAAACGTACTCAGAGGTTTAATGAACATCAAGATAAAAAGGACAGAGGAGTTTTTCTACTCAAACTAAATGCTGATCTCAACATCCAGGTGAGTCAGAAAAGAAATCCCCTTAAAATATTTTAATGATTACACCCGACACACGTGTAGGGTACGCCTCAAGCAACAACCATACCTGGATGTTTGAACAGGGAATATCAGTGGAGCATAATGTGAAGAAAGGGAATAAACCCACACACACAGACATGGAGAAGAAGAAAAAAGATATGAAAGCACACAAGAAGCAAAAGTGCATTAGCTGTCAGTCAATGTCAGCCAGCTCCTGGGACAATGACGACAGAGTGCGGGTAACAGACTTTGTAGCACATCACTTGCCTGGGGGCTAGAGAGAGCAGGAGACGAGCGCAGCAGGCTTCACCCTTGGGTTTTTTGCTTCATCTGCAGAAACATGTGGAATGTTTTCATTTCCATAGGCAATTATACGGAGAAGAAGATGCTGCGTGTGAATCAGACCACAGCGGTCCGGCTGTCTGCCTTCATGCATGGGCTTTTCATTTTACTCTCATACTTTCTTTTTTTCTGGTTTTTCCAAGCTTGAGTGTCCACTTGAGGCTGGCTGCAGGAACACAGGAAGTCACATACACACAACAGGCAAAAAAGAGGTTTTTACCAGCATAAATAAAACATTTTATAGCCTGGTACAAAAAATCAAACAGGTCTGATTAGTTATTGTCACCACTGGCACACACTGTAATGTGAAGGTGTAACGTGTAGGTGAATTTTTTCAAACAGCTCCGTTTTGATTTTATTAACAATACGTGTTATCCATAGTTAGGCGCCTATAGCTGACATGTTTGACAGGTGGGCGAGATGTAACGGTTTGTCAAGATGCTTAAAACCCTCCTCAGCTACAGCTCTCAATACAATAACATACACACTAACTGATGGAGGCAGGGGTCGACCCGGAACTATTTTGAACACGAGGTCACACTGCCGGTCTTGTCTGTGTAGTCTGATGGGCTTGTAAGGAGCACTACAACCTCCTGCTTCTTGTTATGATAAAAGATTTGACATTCACCAAAAAAAGCTTTATCTCTGTAGCACTGCTTTCCGTAGCATCCTGAGCCTGTCAGGGTCAAATAGGAGCACTTTGGCCTCTGAGATTTATGTTGAAGCCGGTTCAGCTCTACTATAAGCAACACAAGCAACGCCTCCATTTTTTAAAATTTCATTATGACCCAGAAGTATAGAAAAATACAGCCCAAGGTTAGAAATGCAGTAAAATCCCTTTCAGTCAAGTTATACGTGTAAAAGGTTCAAGGACAGACCGATGGAAATGAGTATAAAAAGTTATTACTACAACATGTCCAATAACTGTGCTGAGGGAGGGAGTGAGGGGCCCAGGAGGAATCACAGTTTTTAGGGCAGTTTGTGATCTTCACGGTTCCACCCTAAGCTGAAGAATGAATGTGACAGTCTGCGCTATAAAGATTTGCACAAATGGGATGCTAAGTGTGAGGTCACTCTGTGATCTTTGATCGTTTTATGTTTTTTTTTTTTTTTTTTAGACGTCGGATGGCCTTGATCAGTGGAATGTGTGCATTCTTATATCTGGTGCTTCTTTCTTATGTGTTTGAACTTGGTGACTCGGAGCCCGCCTCCTTCACTTCAGGTCAACTCCCACGCAGACTTCCACAGAGGCAACAAAGAGAGATGTGGCAGTGTAGTGAGAATGAAACAGTGGTGGAGGCAGAGACTGTGAAAAAGTGATAGGAAAACAGCGGTAGAGGGAAATTAAGTGTCTGTGTGAGCATGCAGGAGCGTGCCTCAGCTCCTCACACCAAGCACAGAGAAGCAGAACGGCAAATTATGACAGTTCAGGGATGAGCACAGAGCTGTCAGCAAAAATGGAAATAAAAAGGGCTGTGAGTAGGCCCAGTACAAGTCAAAGTGACAGCCATGTAAATAATATTGGAGGAATATGCTGCAATTTAGGCATAATTTACCCGACCCCTCCCGACCCGAAGAGAGAAAAAAAAACTAACAATTTGTCCTTTGAAGGTTAAAATGAGCATTTCAGGCTTCCAGGAAGAAAAAGGTCTGTGTTAGCTACAGTGAGGGCACTATGTGAGGAGAGCCTAAGCAGGCCCGTGCACTTCCTGCACCGCTGCCTGGCCTGAGTTCTGAAAATCATTACGGCACCATCTGTCTGTCACGACCTTGGCATATATACACCTCACATTTATGACATTTAAACGGAAAACAGATGCAAACGGCCTGTAAAGAGAAGTCTGATCCACCACTCCAGGCTAATGGCTCGTGTGTAAGTGTGAACGCTGCCTATGAGGGGCCTTACTTTGCTCACTCCGATATTAAGCTGACTGCTGTAAAAATGGGAAATACCAAAGAACGCATGCAACCGTGGCCTCATTATGGAGACTGGCAAGAGCACTTACCAAATACTTGAAGCCTTGTGTAGTGAGTGTGATTCTGATGGGCGGTGAAGAGGACAAGGACAAAACTTCTGGGACCGACTCGGGGACGAACCAGAAGTCAGTGTTCATTTAGAGAGTACAGAATTCACAGGCTCTCTGCTGCAGTATCGCTCTTATTGGATCTGATGTTTTCAGTTTTCCAATCACAGCTAATCGACTGTAGTGAGGCACAACGGGTCTATCAAACTCTCAGACTGTGTACAGAACAGGATTGTCGCTTTAACATCACTCTTTGGTATCTTTTAGTATCTAGTCTGAGGACTGATATTTGCCATTCTGATTGTTGTGATCTTGCTTTCTCTGAAGTTATAAGTGACCATGTTTGCATGAGAGGATGGAGCAGGAGAGGACCAAGGTTAGCAAAAGCTAAATCAACACCTTAAGCTAGTGCTGGTGAGCAATCTATCAATTATAGTCAAATGTACCTTCTTCAAAAATGCTGATTTCTCAGACTGTCACAGAAACTGAACAACAAACAAAGTCATTTTTCAGGTGACGATGGTCGGTAACAATATAGCCACACCACTAGGTGTCCCATATGACTGAAACCCATTACAGTTTTGGATTCATGGACCTCTATTGCTCACAATATTGTTGTGTATTTGCATTAAACAGATGCAGCTTGAACATGCTGAAATAATCATGTGTGAAATCTGTCAGCTCACAGACGGCCCCCGGGTCAAATAGCGCTGGCAAATAAGTCTCAAGAGTCGGTGAATTCAATAATTTTCCAAGGATTGTGGAGCTGATGTGGCATTCCTTCTGCATCTCAATGTGACAGTTACCTGAGGCGTCATCGTCATCATTATTCCATATCTCTAGCATACAAATAGCTAAATGTTGTGTTTTTTTTTCTTGTAATCAAATCAATGTCTACAAAACTGCAGGTTTTACAATTCAGTGCAGTGATTTCTGCAGAGGTGTCACGAGCTACAGGGAGCTGCTACTCACTGGATACAGATGAACAGAAAGAAATCCTGGTTCTGAGCTCAGCTAAGTAATAATGTAGTCAACACACTTGTCCACTGGTGAGCCTTACGTTCTGCAGCTGCAGTTATGTGAATACAGACACTGTCCATGAAGAAGGAGGTGAAAAACAGGAAGCTGTGAGCACTTCCCGATGATGTCATGAAGCCAAATAAGGCACCATTAGGTTTCCAAATGGTGCCTTGAAAAGTGAACGTTCCCTTTTTGTATTCACCAATAAAATGAACAGAAGTGATGCTGCAGTCAAACAGCAGTCAAAAGGGTCGAGGTCGGATTCAACCCAAAGGTCATTGCAACGAAGACTACAGCCATGTGGGTGTGCAACATAACAACTAGGCTATCTGGCAACGCAAAAATAATAATTTTCAAATGATCCACAACTGAGTAAGAGGTGGTAACATGCCCCTCAAATACACACAAAGCTCAAATTTATAAAGTTATCATTGAGCCATGGTCACAGCTTCCTTCCTCCCCAAACTGCCTTCATCCCCCGACAGACAGATTAAGTCACCAGACCTTATCAAGAATCCAGAGATCCAGTGTCCATTTCCCAGTGCTTTCATGTGCAACAGTGGACCCAGTCGAGCCCTGAGGAGCTGATTAATCTGAACGCTCTCCCCAGCCTGCTGCCCTGCCCTGCCCCGCTCTGCTCTGCTCACCTCCCAGCGCTACAGCAAGAGAAGAGAAGAAGAGGAAAGGAAAGCCACAAGGTGCAATCCTACACCTCTTTGGACTTCTCTTCCTCTGAGTGGGAGTATTGTGAAGCAGCTCAAACAAACAGCGGTGTGTGCCAACAAAGAATCCCAAAGGAGCTGCGGTAAAGTAAAAGAGCAAGAATACCAAATTCTGGACCCCTGTTGAACCTCCTCCTCCACTCTTACCTCCCACTGCCCTCCGCCTGGAGAGCAGGGAATTTCTGTAGGAGTGAGAGTTCACGGAGGAGCAGCAGCCTTTCCAGTCGCATTCCATCAAACAGCACCAGTAGCAGGCGTGGTAGCAGGAGCAAGATATAAAAGAATGTAATTTATGCTCGTGCAAATATTCACAAATGAAACAGGTAACAGGCTGAGGCCGTGCACCTGCATTCACAGAGTTTCAGCACACAGCATCAAAGACGCACGACTGAGACAGAACTCTATGCTGACGATTGTGCAGGTGCATTGTGCAGATTGTGCAACCTAACACCATAAAAAGGCTGCATATAAATGTTATTTGAAAATAAAGACACATCCTATGAGATATTCTCACTGTGGCACATCAGCGTCTGTGCAGGCAGGAAACAAGGTGTAGATCGAAAGTCTTGTAGAACATTACGCATCTCAGTAGAGTGATCAGAAATCTAACTGAGATTTAAACAGGAATTACAGTTTTTTAAACCCAAAGTACGTCCTTACATCGGAAAAAGGATTCCAAGGCTTCTGCTGTGACTTGTGTGACCTGCGGTGCAAAAGTGCTTTGAGTAGTCAAGAAGACTAAACAAGAAATACACAAGCTCAAGTCCATTTACCATTGAAGCACCGATGTACTGTAAGAAACTCCTGTGCTCTGGGGGGTAACATAAGTGTTTATGTCAATGGAGTCTGGTGGCTTTGAAGGGAGCCGTGTAACAGCGGTGTCTGGTTTTAAAAAAAGGAGACTGAAAAGTCTATCTCTGCAGGGAGCCTCTTCACAGTGATGGTGGCTGCTTTGTACAATCTTACACTGTCTGTGGAAAAAAGAAGCACTTCTCAGGCCGATGTTTCTGCAGGACCATGCAGACCAGTTCCCAGCAGCTGGATGAAGCAGTAAGAGTCATTTGTACATTTTAGCCTCCAAAAAGTTTAGGACCCAGGTTTAAAAATACCAAAGTTCCCCTTTAACATGAAAAGAGCTCAGCTGATATTTTGATGTGGATGTCAGTCCGCACTCCTCATCTGAAGGACTTGGATGTTTCTGAAGTCGTGTCTACTTATAATTACTCTCAACGTGTGCTTGCCAAAGTCAATGCTTTCTGCCCCCTGTTTTTCCCTCCCACTCCCGTCTCTCCTCTGTGGATTATTGAGTGGTTTCTGCCCTGGTTTAATTTGGAGATGAACCATAGCTGGGTTTCTTTTAATCCCTGTAGATTTATGGCGGCCCCGCTCGCTGTCGAGGCAGCTGTCACAGAAGGAGAGCGCAGGCAGGCGGCGGCCACAGGCCACAGAACATGAGAGAGACGAGGAGGAAAAGAGCCGGAGAGAAGTGGAGAAGGTAGGTCTGCTGCCGGCCCCCTGCCAGTCACCCCGAACACTTTTATTGGCTTCCATTAAAGCACTTAGACACAGTTAGACTGGGTTAGGGGGGAGGGTCCTCTGGTTCTACTCACCCTTATCCACTCTCAGAGTACCTTAAAGCTCTCAGTCAACATCCCACTTTCTCTCATATGCGCTCCGAAATCCCTGTTTCTCCATGTTCTTCCTCCTGCATCCTGCTTTCCTGACCTGAGTAAGTCCTGTTTGGTTAAAACTTCTGTGGCAGGATTACGGGAAGAAAAGCGGGTGCCAGTCAAATAAATGAGATGCTTTCAACAGGATGCAAACAAGACTGTTCCCCTCCTTTATACAAGCATGTAAACGTGTCTGAGCACCTCAGAGGAAGCGCATTCACACACACACACACACACACCCGGAGCGAGGGAGCAGGGACCGTGAGATTGATGGCTGATCACATTAGTGAATTGAATGACTATTCATGACTCGGTGCGACTGTGTAATACCTCTGTGTTTGTGCTCGTCATATGTTTGTCTGGTCGCTCGTGCGTCGGAGGATTCCTGCGATGACAGTCTCGATCAATCACAGCCGCCACCTGAGTGCAGGGTTCAAGAAGCGTTTTGGCAGCAGGCTTCACTGGGGGCCTGCCAAGGCAAAGAGACTGAGCTGGAGTAATGATTGCCATTAGGCGGCTTTATGAATATGTATGACAAACATCTGCACAGGAAACATCGCATGACTGCGAGTGAGCAGAGCGATCCCTCTGTCAGACCGGCAGAGGGATCAGGCGCCAACAGGACAGGAGCCGGACAGCTGAGGTCTGATAAACCCTCCGCTGGGGTCAAAGGGTCGCAGGTGAAGAGGTGTCAGGCACCAGCAGGTAAACCAGGTGTCTGGGGTCTCGCTCAGAATCTGAAGGCTACTGGACCAAAACCACACGCTGAACTGGATTAAAACAGATGTTTCCAGCTGCAGACGCTCACAGATGAAATCTTCAGATAGGATTCAGATATTGAAGAACATGTATTGTAATATAAACCTTATTGATGTTTAAAGATGTTAATGGATCAGTGTGTCTGTGGTTAAGGTCGTTAATATGTTTCCTGAAGTCTATTTTTATCATGCAGTCTTTTGTAGTCCTAACTTCCTCATGTATTTATCAATGGAGAATCAAATACTTTATTTCTCTTGTAATGTTATGCCTCAGTATGAAATGTCTTTATCATAAGAGGGAAAGGAAAATAACTCTGCTTCCCTCACTTTGGCTGCTCCCGACTGCAGGGTCCTGGAGGGATGCATTATGGATGAATTATGAAATAACTACAGTATGCTGACATTAGTTTCATCATTGTTTGTGGTCAGGCTGAGTTGAATAAATACATTAGTTGAAGAGCTTCTTCTCAAACCTTTTCTTGATACCCTAGAAAGGTTTTAATCCGTGAATTTGCAACAACACAGGGAATTCATTTTACTGCCAAGAGAACACAAGCTTTTTTAAAAAAAATACTTGTTTGCCTCCATTTAGGCCAAGTTTACACAAAAACTATCCTCTGAAAAAAGTATTTAGTTTTCATTGTCATAAAAGTTCATCCAATAACATTTTAATAACAACCGCTGTTCACATGGATCTACAATCACGCCTCCCTGTCTCCCTGCTCCCTCTCGACCTCTTGCGTGCTCTAGCCCACACTCAAAGCGCGTCACCGATGAAGGAGTTTATACTGTGAGTTTACTTTCCGCTGAATGAGACATGAGACGACGAAGTTTCTACACAATGTAAGAGATGAGCTGAGGTTCGCTTCTGGAGCAAAGGCGTTCATGCGTGTGAGTGAGGGGCGTGGCTTTAGAGGGAGCACGGAGGGGGGGGGAGGGTGGGGGGGGAGGGTGGGGGGGGGGTGCAGACGGGGCACTGAGGGAATGTGCGACAGGACGTTGAAGTGGGGTTGCAACTCAAGGTGACCTCAAACTACAGAGCATTTAAATGTCAAGATAATGTCGACTGGGAGTCATGCCAGTGAGTTCACAAAAAGAACTTGGGAGTCCACCATTGTTATTGTAGTCCACCTTCTAGCAAATGCCAGTTTCCACGACGACGGAGAGAGAGCTGCAGAAGTTAGCCTCCCAAAACACACAACATTGTCGCCCGGTCTTACTTCCTTTAAGAATTTACAATGTAGTGAGTGTTACTGACTTCACCGAGAGCTTATTCTCTACATCATTTTAAGCGTTGTAATTAAATTCTTAAAAAACATGAAATTTCATGATCACCCTTTTAGTGTACAATACTTTTTAATTTGTATTTTACACACATTTATTTTAATATGCAATGCATCCAATTACAGCTTCTCATCAGAGACTTCATTCTTTGCACACAGC
This sequence comes from Labrus mixtus, assembly GCF_963584025.1. Taxonomy (NCBI): domain Eukaryota; kingdom Metazoa; phylum Chordata; class Actinopteri; order Labriformes; family Labridae; genus Labrus; species Labrus mixtus. The sequence goes on from NC_083624.1 coordinate 18,565,828, forward strand.
ATTCAGTTTATAACTACACGACTTTGTGTTTGCTCGGTTCAGTGTTTCAAGTTGCTTAATTAACCTCCAAACAAGTCACTTAGAGCAGCCAGCACCCGGAAACAAGAAGAGACACGTGGCCCTGAAAAGTCGACGTGGATGTGCTTCACTGTGCGGCGGCGACGCTCCTGCCAACAGATTTTATGGTGCAGCTTCATCACAATGCGGTTTAATATGGCAGCGTTTACAAAGTGATATGAAGCCTGCGTGTGAGAGATAATTTGTCTTCCCTTCGCTCACAGAGGAGAGAGTCCAGAGACAAATGTGACCGAGTGGAAAACAGAATTAGGGTTTGATTCCATCCTGGATTGGTGATAAATGTATTACCAGCTCACCGCACGTGTAACAAGTGGTGTTAATTCTATTACTTATCAACAGAGAGAAACTGAGCTGTAAATTAAAATGAGCTGCAGAAATAACTTCCACTTAAAGGTATAGTATGCAGAATTGTATGACAAGGTTTAAAAAAAAAAAATCTAAATTTATAAAAAATTTACTAAACCTGTTTTTTTTTGTTTGTTGAGTACTTACATTACCTCAAATATTACCAACAGTTATCAAATCCAGAGAAATCCTTCACTTTATAATTGTAACGGGACGAGTCTTGCCGTGGCAGCCGCCATGACAGACATGAAATGTTTATCGCTGCAGCGGAAACGCCAGATGTTATGTCAAAGACCGCTGCATAAGGAAGCGTGAGCTGCTACTGAAAGCTGCCGTACTGTTGCTGTTTGTGCTGCTGTGATAAAAATGTCATTATACTCAGATACATTAGCTCGTCGGTAAACATATTCTCTTTCTCAGGTCAGTTTCGCCCGTTCGTCTTTACCAGGGAGATTAGGGGTGGCACAGGGAAGAGATAACTCCCATGATTCCCTGCTAGTCTCACCTTCATTTTTTAGTTATTGTTTTGATTGAGAGACCCCTGGCGGTGGAATTTACATACTGTGCGTTTCTGACAACCAGAAGCCACTGTTAAAATCCAACCGTCTAAGTGACACAACTGCGACAGACTGAAGTCATCTCAAACACTACAGCTCTGCCTTAGACATCATCAGATATCATAATACAGTGGCTGGCATTTCACTCTCTGCCGCAGATGATCTCCATCCAGCTGAGCCTGACATCACACTGAGCCACGGGGGGTTTCCCAGGGGGTCACAAGACTCGATGAGATATTGAGTTAATGAAAACCACCGAGATGGGAGGTGTCTGAGCTTCCAGTAGGTGATAAAGCTTGCAGACAGTTGGGAAATTTGTGGTTTGGCTTTATGAGACTGCAGCAGCCCCCGGGAAGTGTTTTTAATTTGGTTTGTATGCTAAAGAAAGGCGTGGGTGGTCTGAATGCTGTCGCAAGCTGCTCCTGTAAGCAATTAGCATGTGAGCTATCTGTCATTTCCTATTCTTCTTACCCCGTCTCCTTACTGTCTCGTATGGAAACGCATATAAAGATTTGAATTCATTCATGAATCCTGTTCCAATCCCCGACGTTTGAGTTCTCTCATCAACACATGATTGAACAAACAGACCTAGATGGGACTGAATTTAATAGTTTCCAATCACACAACATTGTAGACACATTACTGTAAGGTTTCAGGGAGCACCAGAACACAGAGCCAGTCCTTCTACAACAACATTGTGTTTAATTAACCCTTACACCGTGTTGTAACAGCGCGCACAAGCATTGGATACAGCGTTGCATGGTGCACCGTCGCACGCTCGCTGACCACACTGCATCCATTAGATGTTTCATTCTGCTCTCCCTTGCAAACCGGAGAATACACCTCAGGAGGGCTCCCTATGGGCAGCCCCTCCTCACTTTGACTTCTTTCCATCAGTGCATTTCCAAAGAATCCTGTTTGTGCGTGCGTGTGTTTCAGCCTGTGTGTAGCATGTCCAACAATGGACTGAAAAATCGCAGGATAATAAAGTATATCATCATCTTCTTAAAAAAAGCGGACTATTAAACCACATCGAAACATTGCGCTTGTGGAAAGTGTCCACACTTGACAGCAGAGGGTTGCTGAAAGCTTCCTATTTTGATAAGTTAGGCCTGTGAACGAGCTGCTTTAATTGATGAGTGAGAAAGGCTGCATACATACACCCGCTAAGGTTGGCCTCCCTGGCTCTTTGTCGCTCAAGAAGGGCGGGCAGGGGGTCTTTTGACAGATTCTGACGCATCAAGCGAGGAACGTGTTTCAAGTGGTGCCAGCAGCCCCTTCTGTCCCCGTCCCTCCTTCCACCTTTTGTGTGTGAGTGCTGCTGCATGTCACAGGCAGGCCTCTTAGTGCGGCTCGCTGACCCCCCTCCTGACCGCTCCCCACTGTTGTGAATGGAGGAAGTATCACACCAGGCTCTTATTATTGCAGCTGGGCAGGAGCTACCTCTACCATGCCGCCTGGACTGTGGAGTTTGGCTCAGAACTGACGGTCAGAGAACGACAGAGGGTTGTCAAAGCAGCGCTAACATACACATCAGTGTGTGCCAAATATCTTTTTCACTGCGTCTGTCTAAGCTTTAAGATAACAAACAAGGGGAAGCCGTTTCACTACAGCTCACTATCACAGGGTAGACTTTAAAAAAAGCTTGGATGACCCTTGTATGAGTGTTTTCCGCTCCTCTCTGTGTCTGGAGGAGGGCGGACCCATCGAGGTGTCACAAATGAGGTAAGAAGTTACTCGCCTGGGACTTGGAGGTCAAACAGGGTTGGGCTTGTTTTTCAAACAGACACTGCCAGCTCAAAGCCTTCCACAGGCAGGCTGAGGGTCTTGACGTGGAGCCGCTTCCTGCTCTGAGCCCTGTGTACATACTCTGTTCCAGCAAGGACTGGCTAGTCAGCACAGCGACGCTGGTGGAGTGCAAATATAACATGGCAGCTCTCAAACGCTCCAGAAACAGAATTCCTTCTAAGTGATGGCACCTCAAATTGGTAGGATTTAGAAAACATCATTCATGCAGGAAATTTTTTTAACCAGCAGTAAGTCACACTGGCAGCAATGCTAGCCAAAACACCTCCCTTAGCATTTGCTGTAATCATATACTGTAATGATAAAGAACCCACATCAACACTGTTTGGTGGCTACAGCCAAGCTCCGCGGGTTAGCCTCATTGGCCTCCATTACTCCTTTAAATTACACACAGACAACTCTCATACTGCAGAGACGTTGTCATTTATATCCTTTTACATCCAGAGTTCACAGACAGTGTGTAATATAAAATACCATGTTTTATTAAATGGTGTGAAACACATACAGCATACAGTATGTAACCCAGTTTCATAACTATCAATTCATTTGCTCTATATTTTTCCATTATGAAACGAGAGATGAAATGCTTTTAGGGGGGAAAAACAACCTTTTATGTCCAACATTTAGCGAGACTGAAACATGAAGTGCTCGTAGAAGCACTGAAATTAAAAAGCCGTTTGATGCACATGATTCAAAATGCAATCTTGTAATCACTGGCATGGCAGGATTCACTCAGTGAGACGTCCAGGAGCATAAATGGGCTGATTGTAGCTCGCCTACCAAGTTCCCGAGTCAGTCTGTAATACTTCCCTTTTAGATCCATCTATGAAGGGGAAGTCACAAATTAAGACAGGATTCATCAATTTGGGAAAGATAATAAAAGTACATTTGCACACAATGACTCAAAGAGAAAGGGAACATTCAAAGAAAATAAAATAAATCAGGCAACTGACTTTAGATCAGCTTTTTGTTGGCTAATGGAATTATCCCTGTCAGCTGCTTCATAAAGAAATGTGACTGAGTACACTTTAACTTAAGTCTGTGGTCACACGGGCAAAAGAATTGTGAAAGTACATTTCCTTATTAAACATCATTAGTGCTGTGCATGACAACAGCAACGGTCACCGTTGAAAACTAGCAATACATGTGCTGCACTGTGTGCCGCTGTGCAACCGATATAACATGAGCCCAAAGATCTTCTATGAGAGATGCATTTTAAGATTGCACCATGTATTTGTTGGCCAATGGTGCAATTGGTTCTTGTTGCGTCAATGCACCAATGGGAGAGACGAAACCGGCATTTCTAAGCCATGGGCAACAGACCGGTGCAGAAACTTTGGGCTTTTGGGCATGGAAATGACAATGGCATTGCTTGGAAAATGGCAATTACAATTGTGCTGAACATTGCTTTGTGCATGATGAAAGATGAGCTAAAAACCAAGCTAGCTCCTCTGTTAAGATTTATCTTAAAACACATGAACATTTCTAAAAAGGTCTTAAAACAGCATGCTAACGTGTTTGAAGTACTAACACACTGATGTATTTTGTCATGTTCAATAACGTTGTGTGATCATGTGGTAAAATCTTTGTGCAGGATGCAAGATGAAGCCAAATAAGCTAACAACCAAGCTAGCTCCTGTGTTAAGATTCCGCTTAAAACACTGAAAAAGCCTTAAAACAGCATGCTAACATGTTCACGGTACTAACATGCTAATGTGTAACAGGTTTATAATTTGCCATGTTATGTGATCATGTTGTGAAACTGTTATGTTAAAGCTTTCTGATTCAATGTTGTACTTATATTTTAGGCAATAAAAACAGTGTTTGAGCTAACTTAGGTACATTTACATATGTTTGATTATGACTCATGTATTAAATAATCAAGCAAAACTTCCACATGCATGCAAACATTTCCCTCAAAGTGAATCCCTTTCCTTTAATTTAAACAGAGAACATTGTCTAAGGTCTCCATTGACCTACATTGTGTACAGTTTCACAGAAACAGCCATCAGTCAGAAGTTAAGTAGGGTTATACGGTCGGTTACCTCCCTGAGTGACATCATTGTTGGCCCCTCTCTCTGTACATCTTCCCTAGCTGTCAGGCCTGGCCTTGTGTTTACCGCCATGGTGGGAAAGCTTTCCCATCTAATTCTCTGCTTAATCACGCCATTTAACGCATTGTTAAACACATTAAAAGCTGGTGGCTTCACAACACCTTCGCTTTTTATTCACCCCTTGTTTAGCAGGCGCGGTCACTCTCTGGGTGGCTGCAATGCCTCTTCCGGCACAACAACTACTTTCACTTGCAGATGGAGCGACCTCACCTGACCTTCTTTAGCAGGTTCCCATTCTGTGTTTTTCTCTTTCTCTCTTAACAGATCGCTTATAATTAGCCCAGTGAGACATGGAGAGTTTTTTTAACTGAGTGCTTCGCTAATTGTGTCGCTTTATTATTTTTTGCCGCCTATATGAAAAGGGGTATTTAGCGAAATAGAAAACAGCTGCTCCATTTATCCCCCTCATTTGTTTTGACTGTCACCGCCGATTCAGACCTGCTTCTGTTCCACTCTGTTGGAGTACCTTTGCCCTGCGGTGCTGATGATGGTGGGGTGTTTGGAAATGAACAGCGCTGCTATTATCCCCATTGTTTGCTAATTCCATCTATCCATCTGCCCATGAATCCATCCCGGTTGTTTTCGCAACAGGTGAAGCAAGGTAGTCCAGATGCCCCTGCAACCAGCGACCTCTTACCAAATATTATTGGAGAATCCAATGGACTTCCCAAGCCAGATGAAATGTTTAAACTCTCCATCGTATTCTGTGTTCACCTGAGGTTTTTCTACCTGTACACATTCCCAGAAAACAACCGGCTCCTGTATGGCACCTTCTCAGACAATTTATAAAGGGCCTGTGATTCACTCAAACACACCAGGTCAATGGTGAGTCATATACAGATGTTGGGTCTTGGCCATAGTTATTGTGGTTTGTCCACATTGCTGCTCGTATGGTCTTTTCTGATGCTCTTCAGCTGGGGTGAGAGGAATCACTCTGATTGGCTGCCTAGCTAATCAGGAAAAAAAAAAAGGTCCTTCCTTCGTCCACAAGCGAAGCACAAAGGAATCAAAATGCCACCCAGCTTCACCCTCGAATCACACTTATAACTCAACCAGTTTGATAACATTAGGACTACGTGTCATGCTTGATTAGGGCTGATGATCTGACTGAAAGCTGTTAGCCAGGAGGCTAAAGGCCCGCCTCAGCTCCACCTCTTTTCTATGTTTACTGAAAATTAAGTAGAGACGGCATTTCCAAAATGGCAAAGCTTTTGTTCAGAAACCAATGGGTGAAATCACAGAGACTACGTCCATATTTCATACAGGTGGTATGATATATTCTAGCTCTAGATCAGTTGTCGAGAGTTGTTTCCTGTCAGGCAGGCCCAAAGGGACTCTTACACCCCTCCCCCTGATAAGGTGGTGACTCTGGATAGCTGATAGCAGAGTATAATTATCCAAAAATCCCACTTACATGAACTAAAATGCCATTGTATTGCCTCTCCTTTGACCTCAGCATCTAAATGTAGATTAGCATGTATGTGCATGAACACATTTACAGTATAGATAAGAGTGTGTACATGAGTATGTTGGTTCATGTATGTTTGTTTACTCATCTAAATCTGAGATTGTGTGTACACTTTGGTCTTATTTGTGTGCCACACTACCTCCCCCACATGTCCTACAGTGTGTGTCTGCAGAGGTATTACACTACTTATTTTGAAGCTACGCCGCAAGCAGATTTTCCTGATCTCCTTCGCAGCCCTTGGGACCAAAAAGGTAATCAGAGGTTGATCAAGGACAAGGGCGTCTGCCAAGGGTGTGAATAATGCTGCGCTAGTCTACACCACCACGACAACAACAATATATCATTACAAAGCAGAAAAAACACGGGAATGCTTTCTCTGAAGAGTTTTGCTGAAGATCCAAAGGTGGGAGATGTGCACTTTCACAGTGAGTCAACTTTTGTGTTTAGGGGGAAATGATCAAAGGTATATTCAAGTAGCTCCAGGGTGAGCTGCAAGCTGAATTACAATAAAACAAATCAGAGCAGAGCATCAACATTTATCAAAGAACTAAAAAATCATGATGAGCGTGTGAAATATTCTTGATTGTGGGAACTTAAACTTTAGCAACTGAATACAGCTGGTTGTGAACACTGACACCTTGTCAGTCCAAAGGCCTTCATCCTGTACATCAAAGGCCAATTCTCAAGTCATCTTTCTGACCCTGATGTCGGCCGCAGACTGAGAAATATCAGTTTGAATCAGTATTCCCTCAAAACACTGAGGACTGGTGGGGTGTTGACCTTGTAGAAGTTAAAGCAGCTCTCTTGATGGTCAGATTGTTTCTTTAGAAATAAAATCAACCAAGAGCAAAACTGACACAAAGTGGGCTCCATTACTATGCCAACTACTTACTACTGCTAGAAAGTGAAGATCATTGGAGGAAAAAACTACTAGAGAAAAAACATTTGTGATACATTGCATCAAATTTAGGATTAAAGGTTAGTGGAAAAAAACCACATTTTGGAGACTAAAGGGAGGAGAGCAAACAGTGTGAAGTCAAAAGAGTAAAATGTGAGCATGAGGGTCAAACAATTGCAGGATAAGATGCCAAAAACAGACTTGAGCGTTGTAGATACTCGACCTTGAGCTGTCCAAATACTGAGTGTTCTTCACAAACTAGCAAAACGATACAAATGAATACAAAGTGAAATAGTAAGTAGCATCAAATCCCTTTAATAGAGAAAATGTTTGCTTCATGAGCCGGCTGAAAAGATATCTCTTCAGACAAGGCAATTAATTTGATATCAAACAGTTATTATTTTTTATTTAACCTTTATTTAATCAGGTTGGTCCAATTTGGATTAAGAACCTCTTTTCAAAGCGAGACCTGGCCGAGACATTCAGCAGCAAAAAACACAAAGTTACAGACGGAGACACAAAAAGAAAAACACTAATGTTTGCATTGAAAGAGAATCATCTATGAGTCTAATCTGGGCGTCTGTAGTTCAAGCAACTGAGGTTAAAACATTCACATCCTGTAGAATCTGCTGCCAAGTCTTTCATTCTTGAATAAAAACATTTAAGGACACCAGGTCCTTGAGTTTGAAGTCATTCTGCAACAGATTCCAGAACAGATTCCAGGCTGAGAGTGCAGACAACCCAGAGAATCGTTTCCCAATTTCTGACCAAGCATTTGGGATATAGAGCGGGGGCATGTCCAGAGGGATGGCCAGCGGAGGCATAGTCAGAACTAACCAATCCCATTCATACACATTCATACACCGCCGACGAAGCAGAAGGAGCAATTCTGGGTTGCCCAAGGACACATCGGACATGTAGCTGCAGGAGCTGGGGATCGAACTCCCAACCTTCCGGTTGTGAGACGACAAGCTCTACCAACTAATCCACAGCCCCCTCATGGCATCATTACTTCAACTTCTATACCTCAGTCTAGTCTCTTAATTACCTCACACAAGCAACAATATGGCACTTGAAAAAAAAGAGGTATTCATAATGATATGTGACACTGTATAAACCGAAAGCTGCTCTGTAGATTATACAAATGGCCGACCTTGGTGATTCTGGAACCATGCTGTAAAAAGAGTTGTGTGTGAGTTAGCAACACGAGCATGAGGAGTGGTTTCCAGTCTGAAATGTGTCACCACGAGGAGGTGCTCAGACGCCTCGACTATAAAGCTCCTGAGTTTCATTTTAGAGGATGGAAACATTAGGAGACAAAGAACTGGAGGAGACGGAGGCAACACACTCAACTTCCCCTGAGGCCTAAAAGAGACACGGGCTTCATAAGCGAGTGTTGAAGTGTCTGTCACAAACCACAATTGGACACACAGCAGTTGGGACTTTCAGGCTGAATTAGACGGTAATTGCTATCCTGAGGTACTTCTCTACACTTTTGATTTGCTACCAATGTCATTTGCTACGAAAAAAAACCCAGAATTCCCTGCAGCCTAATGTTCATTATGAGAGCTGACCAACAACAAATTAAGAGTTACCCAGAGGCTAATTTCCTCATTAGCGCTCAAATGTAAAGCTTATTTTTGTCCACAGGCGTTTGAGAGTTGTTGCAAGCGTTGCAGGATTTGATGACAAAAGCAGAATGATCCCTACCTTGACCCGTCCGTGGCTGCAAAGTACATCTACCCTCTGAATTCTGCATTCAAAATGAGTCTGCCAGGAGGCATATTGATATACATTCGTACAGCCGAAGGTAAAAGGTTATGTTCGTGAGTACATCGGAGTATATGTTATAAGTATTGGCATTGTGTCATAAATGAACCAGACTAGTATTTCTGTTTCACACTGCCAAACAAAACAAAAAAAACAATTATATGAAACCAAACAGTGACCCTTTATCAGACAGAATTACACTACCTCCTTTCAGACTCTGCTGTACCCTTCAACATAAATACTGATGTGCAGTGGTAGGTCTACTATATTGCACAGTTCTAGGTTCTTAGACTTTGTTGAATTGTACACAGGTTTCTATCCTTCTTCCTACACAAGTTATGCAAATTCTCTTTGATATCATTTTATACAGGATTATGCAAACCTCAATCTTCTATAGGTAGAAGATGCTGCTGCCTGCCACATGTACTTCATTTTACAATGCATGTAACATAGTGATGTAACTAACTAAACATACAGGGTGATGATGCAAGACAGGGACGTTTTTAGCCTTCTGCTGTAAAAAGAGAGCCGGCTCTTTCTACATATATCTGTGAGCAGAAGCTGCAAGAGTTGATCCTTACCTAAAGCAGAATTATTACCACCTTGAACTTGCTATGGCTGCAGCATCCACCTAATGGAAAGAGGGTAACCTTATAAAATGTCACTGGAACCATATTGTGTACCAGCAACCTTGAAAAGGAGCAGCTAGGCTTTCGCGGGTATTCCTGCAATATTTCACAAACTGCAGATTGCATTTAAACACTAATGTGTATCCCTGGAAGGACAATGGGGGTTTCATGTAGCATATTTCTACCATACATAGAGGGTACCATGGGATCACAGCTATGTGCAGCCACATGAGACACATTTACGGCCCAGGAAAAAAGGAGGCAGCCTGATGGATAAAGATACCAAGGCGCTCTGGGGTGTATATATCAATCGGCTGGCCAGGTATCTCTTTGGTGTTTTCATTAAAGTGATGGAGAAAAGGGGTAATATGCAAAGCCAGGGCTCCTCTTAAGGAATGACAACCTCAATATATCAGTGCCTCCTTTTGCCAGATCCAGGAGACAACAATGGAGGAAAGGATGGAGAGAAAAAGACAGAGAGCGGACACATTTTCCATCTCATTCCCTCTCTGCCAACTGATTACAGGGCACAGGGAGGTATCAATCTTTTGGCGAGTCATGCTCGCAGAGTTGATGGCTTTTTAGGGATTCATTTTCAAATGAAAATGACTTTGAGATGGACATGAGGGGTGAAGGAAAGTAATGTTCAGAGAGCAAAGGGGATAGTAGCACGAGCAGAGACGAGGACACGGCGGGGTCAAGGCATCATCGGCAGATCGACAGTCTGACCGTGTTTACCTTGACTCAAAGACAACAATCTTGCATATAATGAGCGAGGGATTGGTAGAGAGACATTGAGCAGAGAACGGTGGGAGTCATAAATGATCTCTATTTCATTATGTACACAGGACGTGAGCAAAGAAGGAGAGAGTGACTGTGTTTGCACAGTGCTGATGGACTGTAAACGGCCTTTTGCTAATAGGATGACACATGGCATCATTTGCATTTATTAGCCGACAGGAGTTAGGATTCCGGCACCTATAGCAGATGTTAATCTTGGCCTTTGATTCTGCTGGAACAGACACAAGCGAGGAGGTTGCCCATCTGATGAAGTGAAGTGCTGATCAAGTGGTAAATGGATAATTGCTGTGCTCTCCTAAACGAGGAGAGCTGTACAGTTTATGAGGGCTGAAGAATTAGTCTGAGATAATTACCTTGTGAGTATGCGTTTGCATGCACATGTGTTTTTCACAAACTTTTAGATTATTATTTCATATTGTATGTTTGTATTTTAATTGTCTACATCAGTTGTATTAACAGTCTGGTTCCTTCAAACTCATCACAATATTAAGGCTTTCACACTTCACACACAAAATCTCCTGAAAAACATCTTTAGCTCAGACTTCTTCCAGAGTTTCTCCTGCCAGACCCCTGGTATTTTTTTTCACAGCAAGTCCGAGTGAGCTGATGTGAGAATGCAGCAAGATATAATCAGGAGAATTCACCTCAAGACAATGGGAGGGAGAGTGATGTTTTTTTTGTTTTTTTTTAGAAAAGTCTGCCAGACCTTGATAGTCAGATTTTGAGGGTGTAGGATGATGACAGTGCTGCCATTTATAATGACTGGAGAGTGAAAACAAGCTGGTTCAAATTAAACATGTACGCTCCTTTTGGACATTTTATTTGGTTCATTTAGGTTTTTGGTTGTTCAGTTCCCCCTGCAGAAAGATGCTATACACGACAGCTTGTTTTGGTCCTGTTTACCGGTTTACCGGTTTACCATTATTCATAGCGTGAAGCTGGTGCACTCTAACACTTATAATGTACGATTGTGTTTCTGCATCAAGTTTGAGAATGGGCTGTGATTTCAAACTGAGGTCATATTAATAAAGCTGTGAGAGCATTGCTGCGGTTTGTTCGATTGAAACACTGCAGCATATGTTCGGACCCAAAAGTGTGGTCACGCTGTAATTGAGTTTTTTTATTTTTTTTAACCCTGCAATTTTTTCGTTGTGTAAGTGCTATTAGGTGGCAAGCAGCCACTGCTGCATTACAAGCAGACAAAGTACCCATTATATTCTTTCCACCTCAATCAGCATGTCCATGACACATTTTTATGCTACATTATAACATGGATTTCATCATTTAGTGAGCTGGACACTCTCTGCCAGTTTTAAACGGCTCTCCAGTTCTGCAGCGAATCTGGTATAAACAGAATCATTATGTCGAGGTCAGCTGCGTTTGCCCTTTCGGAAAATGATGATGACAATGTTTGGCTAAAACGTGGAAACATTCAAAAGTTTGAAATCAAGAGGTAAATTACTGAACATTTTGAGGGTAACATTTCATTGTTATTTGTTCTGAAAACATCTCAGGCTGTGTTGTTGTTTCTCTCATCGAGAGGCGGTCTAATGCAGCGTTTATGTTTTGATATGGTCGCTCACTGGTTTAGGCGATAAAGATTTTTCATTGTATCCATGAGTAAGGACAAATCATACAGAGTGAGGGGACCCCATTTTCCACCAATTTGGAGTACAAAACCCTCACAATTATTTCAGCACACACATTGTGTGGAGAGGGAATATTTCATGAAGGGTTTTACTTTCAGAATGATGGCGAGCTGCAAAACATATCATCAGGTCTACAAAAAGTCAGAGTATTATCCAAGAATAAAATGTGGAGTGATGTTTTCTGCATTTTTATCCTTGAATTATTGTGTCTTTATTAGGGTAAGGGTTTGTTTTTTACCTTGCATTAGTTGGAGTTAAATCTGATGCATGCGAGTTCTTTACAAAAATGGACTTGAGCAACAGAAAACGGCAGATAGAAAGTGAGGAGGGAAGGAGAGAAAACAAGCATGGAGGTAAGAGAAAGAGATAATTGGTCTGTTGCGTCGCTGCTTTGGCCACAGCTGTCAGATGTCGGGGACGAGGAGCGAGCAGTGTCACCCTGCAGCGCGAGAGGTTTCTCATACACACGGCTTCACAAACATTCAGGTCTGATAACATGACATTCTCATGACGACACCGTTTACTCTCCCTTAGGTGCTCTTATGATTGCTTGGTGAGTTAATCTAAGTGAAGTTAAGTGTTGAGAATTATTGTACATCTATGACTTTGAAAAGGGTAAATTTAATTGGATGTTTTTTCTGTCAGCTGACAGCCAGGGGCCAGTAACGAGATTTAACCACGCATCAATAATCACATGCTAAGCCCTGCCAAAAACACGCCTCTGAGGACTGAGAATTAGTGCTGACTCATGATTCATTGCAAAATATTTCTGACTTTTCTAAAAACGCCTGGAGACAGTGATCAGTCCCACACATGGGCCCATTATTTCAGCACGTATCTAAATGAAGAGACTTTCCTCCTCAGACAAACAGCAGCATCAGGTGCATGATATACTCCCGCTGGGTCATGGATTGTTGCATTACTGCCATCAAAACAAAGGTCAGACTACAGGAGGTGTAGATGCAGGCAGTGAATGTGACATTTTGTTTTGCATAAATAAAGGCAAGTAGGACAGAAGAAAATCTTGCAAGTTGGCCCACATTCATTATCATGCAGACCGGGTTTGGCATGGGGAATGTGTCTTAAACGTGCAGCACATGCCACTTATTGTTGAGGCCATTTGTTCAAATGCATACCTACACCTCAGCTCGCACTCTATAAAAGCAGAACAGAAGATGTACTTCCTGATTTCACCTAACAGAGGCAGTGATGATGGTGCCTGTTTGAGTCCTTCCTATCCTCTTCCATCACCATCTGGTACGCTGCCGCTATACTGTCAAGTGAAGGCAGGGTGAGACGCATCTATAGCTCTGCACTGAAGGTAATTTATTGCACCTCTCCTGTGACCTGTACTCCGACAAGACCCTGAGGTGGGAAAGTATGAATGTGGCCATCTGGTAAATGGCCGGAGCTTTATCGCTTGTGTAGCACTTTTCTAGTCTCCTGCAGACTCACAGTCCTTTTCCCACATGTATCTCACATCCATCCATTTACACAACATCCACACGCTGATGGTAGAGGCTGCTGTGTAAAGTGTCCATCAGGTTTCACTAATTCATTCATTCACATTCATACGCTGACGACGCAGTTGCGGGAGAAGATTTTTTCCCAAGGACACTTCAACATATGACTGCAGGAGCTGGGGATGGAAACCCCATCCTTCTGGTTGGGAGATCACCGACTCTACCACCGAGCCACATGCTGCCAACTTTGTCAATCAACTAATCTCCTGACGCCCATGTTCCTCTGATGGATCTTTTTGGTGATATATCAACAATAATAAGACTCTGTTTATTTCATCCTTGAGCCAAAGGTCCAAAGGACAGCTGGTAGGCAAGACAAAAAGGACAGTGACGAGGTCAAGGGAAGTGGAAAACCATGACCAAACACATCCACTGATGCACAGATTTGGTGGACGTGCTACAGAGGTTAAACAATTGGTAAACCATAAAAAACAAACAAAGGTAAAGCATTTAATTTAAAGGGGACAGTGTTTTTGAACATATATTTGGGTAACCTGAGTTAAAAAATGTGAAATAAACCCATCCAGTCCTTTCTTTGTGGTCTGCATAAGTCTTACAACACAGAGAAAAATGTTCCGTTTCAAATTTGCTCTCCTTGTGATGTCACAGTGGGATTCTGGTAAAAGAAAATCCCCTCCCCTCCCCTGATATCTCCACCCATGGACTCCACCTCCAGCCTAGAACAAAACTTTTGCACAGGTCTGCCATTTTTATTCTCGCTACAGAGGAGTGATGTCTACCAGGAAAACTTGGGGGGGGGGCTCATTGCATTTAAAGAGACACACACACCAAAACGGAGCTTTCTGAGATAGCTGGTTTATACAGGGTCACAAACCTCATCTGGTGCTTGATTCATTTCATATTTTGACCAAAGTACAGCACAGACTTGAGCATCTGAGACTGTGATTTAGAACAATTACAGAGTGAGACAGAATTCTTTCAAACATATGAGTATATTTTAATGACTTTCCTGCTTTCCCCAGTGAGCCCTGGTTGGCTGTTCCCCCCCTCTCTGTTGTGATTGGCCCTGTTGTGCAGGCGCAGTGTTGGCAGGCAGAGTTTTGGAGGTTGGCGTTGACTGCGGGGGAACATAGTTTATCTCACTCTGTAGGCTGACCCCCTATTTCCTCTGTTACCCTCTGACGCTGGGACGGGACTTCCTCAGCGGGCCTTATCAGTTTAAAGCACAACTCTTGAACAGACTAACCGACCAAAATCTGGCAAAAATACTCCTGATGTCGCCAAAGAATGCGAAGCTGGATTCAGGTCTGAATATTAGCTGTTTAGTTTAGAATTGATAAGAAGATCTTCGGTCCAGTTCTCCTGATAAAAGTTCTGACTGATACTAGAAATGCAAATAAAGAATAAGACCAAGTTTCCCTTCACTAGACAGATTGCTATCGTCCAAGAAAACACCCAGTCCATTGGTTATTTATCCCAGATATTTGGGGAAGCTTCAGAAAGAGTCACCAGGCAGTAAAAGGCAGACAGAAAGGTCCTTAAAACATAACAAGAACCTACAGCTGTAAGTCATCGTGGTGTTACTTGACTTTTACAGGACCTTACAGAGTGCAGAGCCTGTTGTTGGTGACACAAGAGCCAAACAAAACAGGAACAACAGGAGCAGACCACCCTCTTTTTTCGTGCTTCTGCTCAACTCGGCTCCTTAGTCATGCCAGTCTTCTTAAAGAGCCCATATTATGCCCTTTTTGGGGTTCGTATATTTAATCTATGTACCTACTTTTGTACGTTCACAATAGCTAAAGTTCGAAAAAAGTGTCTGTTTTCATGTACTGCTCCTCCTTGCTCCCTCTACGCTCTGAATCCGTCAGCTACGCTCTGCTGAGCCCCCACTGTTAGACCCCACGTGGGCCAAGTCTGCTCTGATTGGTCTGCCGATCTGCTCTGTCGTTATTGGTCAGTTGCTCAGCACGTTTCTCGGAAATTTCAACATGAGCTGCTGGTCTTGCCACAACGAGCCAATGGGCTTAGATCAGTGATCTCACACTGACAATGGCGCCGCACTGACACATTTTTATCAGGGGGGGCTAGAACCGAGCATTACATGCAGCTAATGCTACAGCTAACAGGAGGAGGTAGGAGAAGCCGCGTTTCCACGGACTTTGAATTTTTGCACATAGATGTGCCTAAACATGCACAGGACACTTGGAAAACACACTAAAGGGCATATAAAACCAGAAAAAGCATAATATGGGAACTTTTAGGCAGCACCTCTCCTCTCGCGTTCACACGAAGCAGTCATGAATTGGAACGCACCATAATTAAGCACCATTAAGCGCAAGCGGCTGACAAAATTGTCCTTTGCTCGACCTGCAATCGCCTGTGTCCTGCATTGTTGTGTTAGCAAGGTAATGTTAGCGCTCTTTAGTTAGCTTCTAGTTTCATATTGCACACAGAATGACCGTGATCTTAAAACAGCCAAACAGCTTTTATAGACAAGGGGAGGAGCCGGCCGTCCCGTCCATGTAAACACGGCTCTGACAACAACACAGCCAACAGGACTCAAGCTTCTCACTCATTGTAGACAGTCATGACTCAAGAGACACATCATTTGAGGATGATTTCTGATGTGTAAAATGTAGCACATTCTTCCTTTGAAATGCGAGACCTGGCCTACATTATAGCTAGCGATTACAAGCGTCATAGCAATAGTTAGTTTTTGATTTATACAGTCTACCAGCTGTCAAAGAGAGGAAACGTGTCCACTCAGTTATCCCCCTCCATGTCACTGTGTTCAGCATGGAACCATAGTTACACATTTGGTAACACGATTAGCACTTTTACTGCTTTTACCACCCAAGTAGAAAGCAGTTGTTAGAAATAGTGGTTAGTTTGACTTGATTTGGAGGTGAGAGACTGGACAAAAGTCAAGCATGTGGTTTTGGATTGTAAAGCCATTAGAAACACCCAGTGCACACACAAATGACTTCAGGCTTCTGGATTTGACGGCTGGAAGGGTATTATTCTTCGCTCCGTTTGAATAAACAGCACCGGCTCTGAGCCTGGCTGTGGTGATTCCAGGGGGGAGATAAGCAGAGTAAATAAAGCTGAACTCCGAACTGGAAAAAAAAGGGTTCCTCTCAATGCTGCTCAACTGTTTAACTGTTTAAATGCCTCCAGATGGGAGAAGAATCACTCAAACACTTTCTCGCTCTCGGCCACAAACAGAAAGAATGATTAGTGTGTGTTTAGATCTGGAAAGTGTGGAAAACGTGGGAACACAGGGCCAGTAATGACTGTGCTTCATAGGTTGATAAAAGGTCCCTCATATTTAATCACAAATACCAGCAAATACCAGCACTTTCTACTCCTTGCATTTTCAATTCCTGCTTATTACGTTTGCAGAGATTTTCCATTAATGTGCTCTGCATTCACAAAAAAACAAGACCACATTCGACTGGCTATTCCATTCTACTTTAAAGTTGGAGATTTTTGAAGGCTAAAGGCCGTGGCACACCAAGGAGATCATCGGCTGTCGGTCCTAGTTGGACCATAGGCGAGCAGTTGCGGTTTGACCTGCTCCGTCGCTACCTGTCGGCCCCCATCTTTCTTTTTTTCGACATGTCGAATCGGCGTCTGCAGTTGTTGAGAGGAATCTCTCTGATTGGCTGTTGGGAGGTTTCATTTATCTCCAGCTCTCGACACAGGTTCAGTAAAGCCCCTTGAGCATGCTGCTGTAGTATCCATGCTTTCACCCATTAGTGCGGTTTCTCCTTATTTGTCGCCTCCGCCTCTTCTTTTCTTTTTCCACTAAAAGACCAAGGGCTGACAACGCCAGCGCCATTTTAAACTTTTTATCAGACATTATTCTCCATTAGTAGGCTACCTATAATACGAGTGGTGAGCGACAGCTGTGTGAAAATCGTCTTCTCGTATCATAACAACGGACTACCGCCATCTGCTGGCATGGAGAGTTATTTCCTCTCACTGCAGAACATACGTGGTGGTTGGCCGTCGGCTGTAGTCTGTGCGGTGTGTTCAAGTGCAACTTTTAGGCCAAGACTTGATGCGACGCCACAGGCGGCCTTCGTCTCCACTAGTTCTTTGCCGTCTGCTCGGTGTGTCAGGTCCTTCATGAGGATAGACTCACTTTTGGATCTAGCCTCAAGTGGCCACTTGAGGAACTGCAGTTATTGGTCCTTCTACATTGCCTACATGACTCACATCGGTCCTTCTGACATCTCTGTTTTGAATGTGAACGAGTCAATCTGCTTCTTAAATGCGTCCCAGCTTGTGACCTCCTCTAGTTTGAACATCATGTTTAAGAATGATGATACACAATCACAATGGGCTATTTATCTCTGTTGAGCGTGTGTGTGTGTGTGTGTGTGTGTGTGTGTGGGATGACTTATGGCAAACACCTTACAACAAGCATCACATAACTTACCAGTGAGTAATCACTTTTAGGAAAATGACACTCCCAAGAGAGTAAAGATTCATCTTTTTTAAAAGTCAGGATGAAGCGCGGTGACAAAGCGATGTGGCGTTAAGTGAAAGATGAGTTACTGTATGTTTAACTCCAGCCGATAGAGTGGACCAAGACGACTTCTCTCTCCTTGGTTTCCCTTTGAAGTGACTGACGTTTATGGTGATGGAAGGCCCGGGTTCTTCTAAACGCCGGCTCGTTATTCCATTAAAAGGTACCTTCCTAATGACTCGCAGGAAGCAAAAGTGATGACAAGGTAAAATAGATTAATTAAGGTACCGCGGCGTCGAAGCAGCCACTTAATCATAGATCGTGCTTGTCACAGGGATTTAAAATCTGATTGACTTGAACAGATTATGCCGCTCTTCATTTTCTGCCTTTGTGCAAAGGAAAATTAATTGTCAGTGACATTTGGTTGTAATCCCCCCCCCTCCCCCACACGCCCTCTATCTCTACTTCCTCAATTAATTATTGGCTCTCTTATATTCTCGTTCTCTTGCAAAGACTTTCTTTGGAGATACACAAGAGGCTGAATCATTTCCTCGACTGCTGAGGACAACATCCGCCGTTTGATTGAGTCGAGGCAATCTAATCATCAGCCGTCGCTGCAGCGATATTCTGCTCTCATACTTAGACTGCTGCGTCAGTGCTATTACCCACCGGCTTGCTGACACACACAAACACAAGCGCACACACACACAAACGCACCGACTGAGTGACAGCTACAGAGACGGAAGGGTCCGGTCCACCTCGAGTCGTCAATCATCTGTGGGTGTGACAGCTTATTTTACAGAACAGGTAACGAGGAGAGGAAACAAAAAGGAAAGAGGGAAACGTTAGAGAAACGGGGAGAGAGAAAGTGAAAGGAAAGGAGTGAAGAGGAGAGGAGAAGGCTTGGAGGACGTGATAAAATAAATGGTGACTGGGCGCCGGATGGCCTAGCGGTTAGGTCGCACACCCCATGTACAGAGGCTCTAGTCCTCGTTGCAGCAGCCGGGGATTCCAAACCGACCTCTGACTTTTGCTGAATGTCGTCCCTCACTCTCTCCTCCCAACGTTTCCTGTCTCTTTTCAGCTGTCCCATTCAATAAAGACAAAAATGCCCCATAAAATATCTCAAAATAGGCGCAGTGGTTGGTGTGTGCCTCCCATGTATGGAAGCTGTAGTCCTCAAAGCAGGCGGCCTGGGTTCGAATCCGGCCTGTGGCTCCTTTCCCGCATCTCATTCTCCACTCTCTCTCCCTGATTTCCAGCTCTATCCTGTCATATCTCTACAATAAAGGCACAAAAAGCACCAAAAAATTAATATCTTAAAATAAAAAATGGTTCAAAGTAAAGGTGAGAACACAGGGCAGGAGAGAAAAGGTGAGAAGGTATGGAGAAGATAGGATCAGACAGAAGAAGAAAAGAGGGGAAGACCCCAAATTTATAATATTTGAGGGAAGTGAGGAAAAGAAAACTGAGAGGAGAGAGGAAGGGAAGAATTGCGGAAAAAGAAGAGAAGAGTAATGGAAAGATGGGGTGGGAGGAACGAGAAAGTGAGAGGAAAATACTTTGTATTGTATTATTACAAAATTGTAAAGGAAAGAATGAATTAAAAAGGAGTTGGGATGAAACGAAGGAAGACGCGGCTGAGTAAAGGACTAGAGGAAAGTGAGAAGAAAAAGGGGGGACAGAAGGGAAAAGAGGAAATGGAGGAGCCATGACCTTTAGGAAGCAAAGCGAGGAGACAAGTCAGACAAGTTCTGGAAAGAAATGAGACTTTAGGACAGGACAGGAGAGGAAATGAAATCAGGAGAGAGGAGAAACTGAGAGGAAATAGAAGAGGAGAAGAATGAAGGAGAAGAGAGGGGATGAAAGGAGATGAAATGTGAGGGGAAACTGAGGTGAGAAGAGGAGAAGAAAGGAAAGGGGAAGCAGAAGTGAGAAACAACAAAGCAGGTAAAGACTGAGGTGATAAGACAGGCACAGATAGAGGTGAGAAAATGTGTTTGAAAAAAGTGAGGAGACAGGTGAAAGAAACAAAGGTGAAAGGAGGTGTGGGGGGAAGATGAGGTCAAAGTGAGGAGAATAAGGAACGACAGGAAAGGGAGAGAAAAGGAGGAAAGGTTAAAAAAGATGAAGACAGGAAATACAATTGTATTTGTGGCAAGTAAAGAAGAAGAAAAGAGTAAATGAGTAAAAGAGGAGAGACATAAGTGATCGTGGAAGAGGAGAAGAGATGGGACCAAGAAAAGAGATAAACAAAGAGAAGGAGAGATAAACAGAGGGAGGTTAAAGGGAGGAGAGAGAGATGGTTCGTTGTCGGTATAATACAAGGGGGAGGAGGAGAGAGAAAACGGAGGGAATAATTGTGGAGGAGATAGCATTGTGCATTGTGGCATGATGAAACTGAGGTCAAATGTGTGTGTGTGTGTGTGTGTGTGTGTGTGTGTGTGTGTGTGTGTGTGTGTGTGTGTGTGTGTGTGTGTGTGTGTGTGTGTGTGTGTGTGTGTGTGTGTGTGTGTGTGTGTGTGTGAGTGCGTCTTTGTGTGTTTTCGCTCTGTGTCGAATTAGACAACAGAGGCAGAGGGAGACATTTCATTTCCCGGATATGATTGATGGATAATGTGTGTGTTCCACAGGGTGTCAGATACCCTGATGCTTACACACACACACACACGCCCACACACACACTGATTCTGCTCTTGACTATATAGACAAATATAGTACCTGGGACAAGTTGAAGTACGATCCAGTCCTCCTCTTTTCATTAAGTGCAGAGTTTACTTTTTTATTCTGAGCTATAAACAGCTCTGAAGACAGTTATGGAACCACTGAAATATTTCCTTTAATCATCATCTCTACATGCAGGAATGATGTCATTAGAAATCAGTTATCCCTTTAAATGCTGATTTCTGAACTCTTAGTTCAAACATTTGTCCTGGATTACTTAATATGAACAGGTTTTCTTTGCATTTTTGAGGCTTGGAAAAACAATGCACCTTTTTTCTTTTCTTAACCTGTTGTCCTTTTCTGCAGTTAAAAAAACTTTTGATGACAACATTGTATTTTAAAGTTTGGGAGAAGCATTAACCATGAACAGTGGTGCTGTGGTAGGCGCTGTTACCTCACAGCGAGAAGGTTCCTGGTTTGAATCCCCGTCTGTCAGGAGCCTCTCTGTGTGGAGTTTGCATGTTCTCCCTGTGCATGCGTGGGTTCTCTCCGGGTACTCTGGTTTCCTCCCACAGTCCAAAGACATGCTCGTGAGGTTAACTGGTGACTCTAAATTGCCCGTAGGTGTGAATGTGAGTGTGGCTGGTTGTCTGTCTCTGTATGTCAGCCCTGTGATTGGCTGTTGAACAGTCCAGGGTGTAACCCCGCCTCTTGCCCAATGACAGCTGGGATCAGCTCCAGCTCCTTGCCACCCTAAAAAGGGAAAAAGCGGTAAAGATAATGGACGGATGGACAAACCCATAACCAGAGAAAACTATCTTTTTGCAGTTGTCTCCTTTTCTTCTTCCAGACCTGTATGTAAAAATCGATCGATTTAATCCAGTAGGCTCAACATGAATATCACATGTAGAACAGCAGCAGTAAACCAAAGACACTTATAATCAGTTATCCATAGCCGCTCCACAGGAGAACCCCGATGGCCTCCAGCAGAAATCACCTCTGTGACTTTGACACCTGAGACCGGGGGAGTTTGTGGGTCTAAAGTTTGAACCCGGCCCTGGAGGAGCAGAAAGGCTTGACTCCCTCTCAGGGACTCTGATCACCGGGACGATGTTTAGCAGAGAGCACGCTGTGTATTTTCTTTAAGATCTTTGTGTACATGTGTGTTGCGGTTTCGAGGGTTTAACGGAAAAGCCCTGTTTATGTGTGTGAGTATCAGCGCACATGGGGAATGCTAATAATCTGGATATTTATTCTATTTCCTGATAAACAAGATTGGCCATCTCTATTTGTGAGAAAGCAAACAGGGGATACAGCTCCAGAGGAAAGATTAGAATCCATCTATTTTAAACTTCCCTCTGGTCTCCTTGCTCGCCAAGAGGCAAAGAAGAAAAATGGAGACTAAAATAGAGATGGCATGAGAAATCAAACCCTGAAAAGAAGGCAAAAAGGCTACATGATGACTAGAGAGAAGAGGGGTTAAAAGTAGTGCACGAGTCAAAGGAAAGGGAAAATAGAGATCCATCTGAGGCCTCCAGAGTCTGTGTTTATGGCGTTGACATGCTCGCTGCTCTGATGAATCCTCCCCGTGTGGGTCGCGCCCTTCAGGGCCTCAACAGCGCTGGTTTAGCATGACACTGTGATATATGTGCAGGCTGTAAGGGAAGTCAGCATTAGTTCTGACTTTCCCCCTCAGTGAATAAAGGGAAACGGCCCCTGACCTCAGCACTACCACAGAGACCATTGGACGAGCCGAGTGTCCATTAATTGTTGTTAAAAAAGTTGAACTGGGACAACTGGGTTTTCCCCTGACGGAGTCCGACTGCATCGCCACGATAAGAATCCTTTCTTTGTTACAAAGCTCTGCGCTGCCAGATGTATCAGAGGTTATATATGACGCCTGTTCAGACAGTTTTGCTGTAGGTAACAGGCCACCAGGGCGAGGTAGGACGCTCGTTGTTTATGTGGGTTTCCGGTCACTAAAGCACAACCCAGACAGTGTACTGGTTTTAATGGTCTGTGACTTTACATTGGAGCAATACCAAGTTTATTGAAAGACATTTGTCATTTTCTCCTGAACAAATCCTCCAAAACTTTCCCACTGATCCCCACACTCCGTCTAGCATGCAGGGCTTCCTGATGAATTGAGCCTAAAGACCCCCATTGGAGGAAACTCATTTCGGTCGCTTTTATCTGCAATCTTATTCTTTCGATCACTACCCAAAGCGCATGACCACAGGTGAGGGAGGGAACGAAGATCGACCGGTGAATGGAGAGCTTTGCCTTCAGGCTCAGCTCCCTCTTCACCACGACGGTTCAGAAGAACTCCTGCAGTACTGCCGACGCTGATCCAATCTGCCTGTCAATCTAATGTACATCAGATGGTAAATTACATAGTATGAATGCTACTGTGGATTTTTCCTTACAGTGGTTATATTATACTGTGTTGCTACGGCTATGTGCACTGTGAGGACTCGTGGAGCTCACAATCAATAACTGCTTGATGTTCATAAAAGCGAATAAGGCTTCTGCTTGATTTCCACTTTAACTTCAGACTCTACAAATTGAACTGTCCAGCAGCGCGGGGATAACATGAAGGATGAAATCCAGTGGCATTTCCTTTAAATGCAGACTCTCCTGACCCCCTGAGTGCAGGTCAGATGGAAAGCAAGAGTGGAAACTCCACCCCCCCCCCCCCCCCCCCCCCGTTCCCCAAAAGCCCCCACGAGGGAAATGATGAACAGGGGGTTGGACAAAGCCAGCACTCAGCTTTAATTGGACGGAAGGTGGCTGTACACTCATACCATAAATAACCAGACCTGGGGAAAGTCTGTGTTTGTGTGTATGTGTGTAGGGGCTGAGTTGGGGGTTTTAGTGAAGGGGGGGGGTTAACCATCACACAGTGAGCTTAAGCACCACTGAGCTGAGAGAGGCTGTCAGGGAGCGGGTGTAAATATCCTGCAGGCTAACTGATTTGTCTGCGGTCGTAAACACGACATAAAGAGCTAATATACAGGTCAGCACCCGATGATTCACACCCCCACAAGATCCAAAACTCCATCAAAGCATTTCATTTCCCTACTCTGGACGTGCATTCAACGTTTAACAACTTTTTGTTTAACTTAACTCCCAAAAATGGTCAAATTTTAGATGATTAATCTTAACCCCTCCCCCCCCAAAAAACAACTAGAATCTTGAAAAGTCCAAAATCTTCAAAGTTGTGGTTTGATGGGTCGTCACGTTAAAGGATTAGCTGATTAGCTCAAGAGATTCAGAGACAATTAAGATTAAGATGTACACGATAAAAAAGTCTTTAATTTGTTTGTGGGCTCGGGCTTTGAATCAATCAGGCTCAGACTCAGAGACAGATGCATCCGTCATCATCTGAGCTGCTTTTAAATCCACAGAGAGAGAGAGAGAGAGAGAGAGAGAGAGACGCTCTCATGTAAGAAAGCCTCTTCAATTTGAAGTTTGATGATTTAAATAACTCAGTCCATTAAGTAATCAGGATCTTTTTGGAATGATGTGATTTTGAATTGCTCTCTGATATTTTGCTGGTTCTTCTGGTTGAAATACAGCATGTAGATTGTTAGCTAGTTTCAGTGAGGACTGCATAAAAGCTCAAATACAGTCACTTAGGACAGATGAAAGTCCCGCACTTTGAGACCTCGCTGTTAAAGGTTAAAACAAGCAGCTGAATTGGCCATAATGACAGTGATTAGCAAGTATTGTGTTCAATAGCAGCATGCATCAGATGATGACTCAGCAGAATATCATCTTGTTTCCTGTATCACTGAACCCTCAGACCTTTCTGCTGATGTCTTATTCTTCTGACACACATGATCGTATGTTAAATCCGTTTTTTCAGGGGGGTCTAGAATCTCACAAGCTGCGGCCTTTCTTGGGAATAATAGGTTTTACCATTTCCTGTACTACGCATTTGACATTCACCCGTGGATTAAAACCATGTGTTCCCGTGACCTACTCTTTGGACATGCAGAATCAACTGCCCCAAATCCTTTAAATTAATAGTGTTCTGGTGAAGCGCACGAGTCCGTCTAATTCATCTCCCTCATGTGTGCCCTTGGAAAAAAACCACAGCTTGTCCCTTTGTGCGGGAAAATGTTCAGGACACAAGGCGTGGAACGTAAAACTCTATCATCATCAAGCTTTTTTGTCTCCCCTCCGTACTGGCCCTAATTGTCTTTTTCTCCTTGCTTTTACGTGTGTGTGTGTGTGTGTGTGTGTGTGTGTGTGTGTGTGTGTGTGTGTGTGTGTGTGTGTGTTCTTTAGACGAGTTGTCCATCTATAACTTGCAGAAGGAGGGACCCCCCGCCCGGGCCAGCCATCTGTCACCTGGGCACCTGGAGGGACTGCAGGTCTTGTGCGGCTTAAAAGGCGAAATCATTAAGATGTTAGAATAACAAATGTCCGGCTATGTTTGGATCTCAATCACCTCCTTGAAGGTGATGAACACTCCTGCGTCGCTACCTTTTAGCTCGGCTAAACGAGAAGACAAAGACACTTAAGGGGAGGTTTTCTTTTCTCGTCACCTTTGACGGCTTCAGCTTTCTGGACTGAATTCTTACACCGGATGTGAGCGAGCAGTGGGGGCCGCCGTCCTGCAGAGACACATGCACATACAAGTATGCACACCCGCAAATTAAAATGCCACCCAGGAACGTATACGAGTGACTACATTCCATCACTCCATTCAAACATGTCTTTTTCCCTTATTTTCCCCTGCACGCACACAGGCAGAGCACAAGGTCAGTGGAGGTCTGGTGGGACGTTGATGAATGAATGTGAGGGGTGTCATCGTGCACAAACAGAGCCTGCCTGGGCCCACATGCTGCTACATCCTGAAAAATATGCCTGTTACAGCAACAGCTGAGGGAGACAGTACGGTGATCCCTCACATCGTCTCTATTACTCACTCTGTCTCTGCCGCTACATGAAACATACTTACTTTGTCGCTCCCTGTGCAAAGACAAAAAACTATCACAGCTGCAAATGTCATGTGTGCAGTTACAACTGCATTTATTAAACAATCCATATTAAATTCTCAGATCTCATCACATAGGCAACCTAAGATTCAAATATGACCATCTGTACACTTGTAGCGTCAGTTTTGCACGTGCAGGGTTTCAAGTGTGTTAAATTAAATACCTTAAACCATTTGTGCAAAGTAGGTTTTTTGCTTTGAAAATCATTTCACATTTTTGGACATGCAACAATAATCCACACACGGTTAACAGTGTGAAACTGTTAGTTTAGCTTAAGGATAAACAGGTTAATATGAGTCCAACACTAACATACATTACCTCACTATTTATTGCATATTTCAAAACTGAGGCAGGTACCCCAAGAATCCAGCACGACTTAAAATGTAGGGTCCAAGGGAAAAAAGGGTCAAAGCCCCTTTTTTCTGTGTCCCCAATATCAACACAGAATGAAAGATACTGCACACAGTCATAGCTTACATCCAATCTGTTTTCTCTGCCACTTTTTTTCAGCTACTTCAGGAGTCACTACTCATTTTCAGAGTTCAACACAAGCGGCAACCTCCAGTGTTGAAAAATGAAGCCGATGCCAAAGTGCAAAATCCTGCAGTTCCTCGATTGTCCACTAGAGGCTGGCTGCAGAAGCACAGGAAGTCACATACAGCAGAGATTCACAGCCTGGTTAAAAAAAAAAAAAACAGGTCTGATTAGCTCATGTCTCGATCGGCACACACTGTACGGGGGTTGAATTTGATGACTCATCTGTTTTGATTTGATGAAGGATAAGAGTTATTCATAATAAGGCGTGTAGCTGACCTGATTGACAGGCGGGCGCGGTGTAACAGTTTGTCAGGAGGTTTAAAACCCGCCTGAGCTCCAGCTCTCAGCCTGGTGTTAGGTTGACTGAAAGTTAGGCTGAGACAGCATTTCCAGCATGGAGACCGCCATCGGTGGGACTCCAGCGCCCCCTGCAGGAACAGACGGGCGACGTCACTCATCTGTGATGAGTGAAAGTTTAAGTTAAAGGACAGCGTTGTGAAATGGTGGTAACAACAGCGTCATGTGTTAAGTCTTTCGGGCCGCTGATGAAGCTGCTGTGAAGGACAGGAGTGAGCACAGCGTCACATGATGATCTCATTCCTGTAGACTAACATCTGATATATAAAACAAACTTCCTTTCACACAAGGTCAGTGTGTTGATGGGTTTTTTTTTCAAACATCCGTGCTGTCAACAGTCCTGCTTCCCTCATACTGTTACAGCCAAATAAAAATGTCTGCCTCTGCCTGCTAATCTCCGATGCCACCCTACCCACACATGCAGGGGGTTGCAGATAAATAGCCAAGTGTTAAAGGCCTCTTAAAATATGACATTGCCACGCTTTCGGTGGGAGCGGAGGGGGAGAGCTGGAGGAGGTGGGAGGTGAGGAAAAGAGCCATGATGGACAAAGTTAATGAGGACACTGTAGCTACATGCTATGCTATCTATTTTCCTTTTATTTGCAGAGAACTGTCGTGCTATTGTATACTGTATAGAGGACAAACCCAAATAACTTATTTTTGTAGGCCAACCCTGAAGTAGCCTCGCCATGGGGTCTATTGAAAATTCATCTATGGGATTTTTGTATTGGATTTTGGATCATTGCACACACACATTTCTGACGGCTAGGCGTTTTGTTCAGCAGGATAATCCATCCGAACCATGGTCCTCCAAGTGGGTGGCCCAGGTTTGAACCCAGCCTGTGGCTCCTTTCCTGCATGTCATTCCCCACTCTCTCTCCCTGATTTCCAACTCTATCCACTGTCCCATCTCTCCATTAAAGGCACAGAAATCTTTAAAAAAAGAGGTAAAAAGATAACGTCATGCTATAGCGAACTACACTGCGGTCGGATGATTTTGGCGTCACTACGTTATGTTTCAGACAATCTACGATAAGCTAATCAGCGAGTTTGACCAGCTACAAAACCGTAGCGTAATAAATTGTTTATTAACCTAACATTTGCCTTAACCCAAAGATTAAACCTACAGGAGACATCACGGGTTAGTGAGAGAGTTCCCAGCGTTGGTGTCTGGTGTGATGATGTTTAATGTCCCTGACAACCACTGTCACTTGTTAGCAACCGCCTTTTTAAGGACGTGTGAAATACATTTACCAGTGGGGGTATTACCTAATGTAGTTTATGAACTTATTACAAAACGCCAACATCTCTTAAGCTTGTGTTAACCACAGACCTCATTTCAGGTGTTCAAAATCTCCACTGACTTTTTGAGGATAGCAGGAGGCGCTAAAATGCTAACTTGCTTCCGGGTTTTAGGACTCATTCCTGTGGCGCCCTATTTGTAGCTTTGTAAAAAAGATGAGAATCAGAACATGCATCATAGATAGTATAAGGAAGCCAGAACATCGGGGGGAGACATTCTTAAACTGCGTTCAGATTATGATGGTTTTTATTTGCACGTTTCTTTCAGCAGCTGGTGAGAATCAGCGTCTACAAACCCCTCTCAGTCTGACCTCGCTGTTCAATTTTTGATTACATTAATAAATAAAATGAAGGTTTTTGTTTTAAATGCAGACTACCAGAGGTCATTAATGTGCTGTGTTAATAAATAATGTGAATGTACATAGCACATGGTTTTCATTTCCGACATCAAAGTGGATTCATATTCGTGTGTTTTGTTTTCCCAGCAGCACCAGGTGACAGAAAAGCCCTCATCCTTCATGTAAGAGTCATTCACGGAGGTATGACTGGAATGAGCTTGACTTTCTTTGATCTCGCTCTTCAGTCTGACTGGACTCAAATGATCCCGTTTGAGTGGAGCTCTTTGTTGTCGGCTGCTCCTCCTGCCGCGGCTTGAATAGCTGCGAGCAGACGTGGAGACGGAGACAGAAGAGAAGAAGAAATAAGAGTGAAGTGGAGGAGGAGGAGGAGGAAGAAAGTGGGGGAGGCTGTGGGGAGGCAGGAAATAAAGAAAGAGGAAAGAGGGAAAAGTAAAGGGGAGGGGGGGGGGGGTGAAGGTTTGTGGTAGTGTTTAAAAAAAACGATGGGGAGTGTTGGTGGCTGAGTGGGGGGGGGTGGGAGGGGGGTGTTTCCATACAGTACACGAGGTCAGGGAGATATATGAAGGCTTGTCACATTGCAAAGGTTGAGGTATGGTCTCTATTGGTCCAGACAGTGACCTCCAGCACAGGGCCAAAACATTTCCAGATGTCTGCCAACAACGTTACTGGAGCTGCCTCCATGAACAGCTCCGGCCGGGGGAGGGGGACGGAGGGGGGTGAACCCAATAGCACATTGTAAAGGAGAGGAATGAATCTGGCTTGCAAATAAAATGACAGACAGAGACATTAAAGTCTTTGCAGAGAGCAGGAGAGGGAGCAAGAGAGTGTGGAATCAGGCGTCGGAGACTGTGTGTGTGTGTGAAGGGGAACATGTGCGTGTGTGTGTGTGTGGATATCTAGATGTTAGTGAAAAATGGAGACAGAGACATTAAAGCGCTTTAGATTTCTTCCCTCTGTGCTTCTGCCCAGAAGGGAATCTTTGACGTTCATTTATTCTGCTCCCCAGCGCGCCAGCTCGCAGAGAATCCGACATCAATCAAGTCATTTCATTTTTTAATGTTCATTTTGTATCACCATTTTGCATTTTGGTTCGTCATTACTGCTGATAAATAGGCAAACGCATTGTCTGGGCAGTGGTAACATTAGGGGGGGGGATCCACCCGGGAGTCTACATGAGTCTGAATTATGAGAGGATTTTAAATTGTCTGCGAAATGTTTCTGTTCGAGTGGAATTTGAAAGTTCATGCTCAGGGGAGGAGAGACGGCAGAAGCAGAAGACTTTCTTTGTAAGGCAGTGTCACCTGGGAATAAAAGTTGGTATTAAAGCAAAACTAAACCTTAGGCATGATAGTTCATGTTTTGCATCAGCTGTCAGAAGCAATTGCGCTGGTATTTGTACAGTAAAAAAAAAAAAAAAAAATGTAAGAGTTGTGAGACTGAGCCGAGTTAGGTGACTCTTCATCTCAGCATTGTTGCCTGAGTTTGCACCGTCTGTTTTTTGGGATTCCTTTGGTGTTCAAGAGTAAAATCACAGTTTCTTAATTGTAACTTGGTGTAGAAGAAGCAGTAGAAATGTAGAATAATATTCAATGTGAGTCCTGGTTTCCATTCTGAGCTCCTCTGAAACCCTCCTGCTCTTGCTCTACAGTGCTGTGGGTGACTCTGACGGGTCTCTGTTTACAGATCTATGTCACCTCCACCTGTTGGATATCTCCTCCCATCTGCCTGCTGCTCCCTCTAAATCTAAAGAGGCTTTCAGACGAGAGGAAAACTTTTCAACCAGCCAGGTGACGGTAGGTTTTGAAAAACTTTTACTGATCTGTGTGGTCAGATCGAGCTGCTTGGGAAGTAGTGATAGGATTCAAGAAGAATACTAATATAACCTTTCAAACTTTCATTTTACCTGAAATTTATATCAAAGGAACATAGTTTAATAATACAGTTTTGCAACTTGGCACGAAAACAAAACACTAAATTACACATTGCAGTTTCAATCCTCTACTCTGTGAAATGAGTGGCAGAGAGAACTCCCATGATTCCCCGCTAGCCTCGACGTCATCTTTTGTTATTATTTTGATCGAGAGCCCCCTGGTTGCGGATTTTACATACTGTATGTTGAAGTGACACTACAGAAAAACTGTTTCATACATCAGCAAAAGTGTGATGCAATATCACTTGGACACTTGTGGAAACACGTGTTATTGATACTGGAAAAAAAAAAACAAATAACAGCCACATCACAGACTTTGAAGTGCCATATTGGGATCCAGATAAATTATCTTCTGGTCCAAACACAGACTCATCTACTATATCTGTGGTGTCAGCTCCAGCACTGCCACATCACTGAAACAAATTCCTCACACTCTGAAATTGTGCGAGGCCTATTGCAGACAAAGGCCCAGTGTGGTGTCAGCGTGTGATTTATCTGAGCTGCTCAGACATGGATGGAAACATCTGCCCCAGCTGTCTGTGTCAGAGTGGGAGCTAATACAGCCATATGGAGATCCAGGTCTTTGCCGGAGCCATCCAAACTGCAGAGCAGGTCACCGATTTAGACGAAAATCTCACCCAAGAGACACCGTCGATCAGGAAATTAAAAATTCATTGGGAAAAACAAGATAGCAGGTTCACCCCTCCCTCCTGTGCGCCTCAGTGCACACATGGGCTCTGAAAAGCTTGGCTGAAATTTTGGTCAATTTCCCCTCCATGGCGATCGAATGTTGAGGTTTAATCAGGGTGATTAGCCTCGCTGATAAATGCTGCAGCCGCACGCTGCAGGTTAAGCATTTCCTCCTTATCTTTACCTGGCTGACACGCAACAGACCCAGACTAAAATTCCAGGACTTAGCTCTCTCCGATGTTGTCCTTCTGTCTAACAATGAGGCTATTTTGTTCTCTGAGTGACCTCAGGGGCCGTTCTGCACCGGTACTTCGGTCTGTAACACCAGTTGCCATTGGTTACATAAAATGAGTGTTTTTAAATGACGTACATTCTGTTCTGTTCATTGTGAACATTTTTAGTTCTATTGAAAAGCTCTGCACGTAAATGACACAAGCAAGAAAGACAAAAGACTAAAACAGAATGAAGTCAGAAATGTTCACAGCTACTGAATTGAGCATTTGAATAGATGCAGACTAAGACAGTGTCCAAAAACAAAATATTAATTGAAGATCAACTTGAAATGTATGCTCTAAAGCTTGGCTCAGACTTCAGGAGTTTAAAAATCCTAAACAAATCTGAATTCTGTTGGCATCACAAACATCAGGAGAATCCTAACAGATTTTTTTCTCTATGATCTCAAACATGCTCCAACTACAAGATATGAAATTAACGGCACATCACATATTACAGGATTTTCTAAGATTATCGTGCCCAGCAGAGGAACACCATCTCACATGACCTCACATAAACAACGGAGCCGGCAGTTAAATATGCAATTTTTATGCTTTGTGCAGAGAGGAAAAAGACAAACAAAGAAACAGGTTTTGGGTGAAGAAATGTCTGGAAGTCAGAGGTGTAGGATGCATCATTGCGGCTTGCGTCCTGCTGCTGGTCATCACTACTGTGTTGTCAGTCTGGTTGGGTTTAAGCGCTAAAACTACTTGGCTTAATGTGTACTTGTTTACATGGGACTTGAACCTGTCATTGAACCCGTCAATGATTCACCCTTTATGGCTTGTAATACAGAAGTTGTACCCTAAATTGTGTCCTCCTGAAGAGTTATATTTCTGATGTTGTGTTCTGTGTATCTGCTGAGTCCTGATGCCTGCTCCATGTTCTAGCTTCCTTTGGGATAATGAGAGTCAATGCACTACATTTGAGTGTTCCACAGAAGAGAATGTCGGGGATCTGAGGTTGTATTTTACTGTTTGGCCTGGTTCCTTCAGTAGTACCTGTCAGCCTGCCTGCTGCTAATCCTGACTGACAGCCGGGCCTTAACACCCACAGCTGAACAGCACCACTGAACAGAGAGGTGTCAGTGAAACAGGAGCAGAAATTCATGATATCCCTATCTGAAATTCCAATTCAACTTCACTTGCACCACTCTTTTTTTTTTTTCAAGCATGGTTCCTGGAAACCTTCCAAAGTAGGTAAGCAATTTGCTGGAGAAACACGGGCAGTCGGCGCGCGGTGCTGGTGGTGTTGGTGGTGCTGGTGCAGTGATTCTTGGCATGGCTCTCCTGAAGACATGCCCTGAACAAGCACCAGTGATTATAGCTAGTTATCCCTTATTAAAAAAGATTAATGCCTTGGCCTGAAACATCGGGGTGAGGCTCTGTTGCACTTTGATTTGTGAGCTCTGTGTAATTAGTCTATTGGAGATCTGAACATTTGAACCATGAAAAAACAGTCATAAAACATTTCACATGAAACGTTTAAAGGCGTTGCAATAAATCGACAGGAGTCTGAAACGCGTCCAAAGCAAGACCACGGCATCGGGATGCATTCATTGCTCTGTTTCATGAGATTGATTTAAAGCTTAACAGAAGCCTTTGGCATCTGATCTTGACAATCAGTCCGTCTCAGACTCATCTCTGCAGCTTCTCTTGAAATTGAGCCTGTCTCTGCAGTGAGAGGCTGCAGTCCTGCCGTCCAGATTAGATGTAATTGAAGGGTAATGCTTCCGACAAACAGTCAGACAGCTTCTCTTCTTTAAGCGACTAATGATCCACCTCCTCCATGCTGCTCTTTGACTTTCTCTTGTACCTGCTCTGCTCTCGCATGGTGTAGCATTCCCTCTGTTGATCTGACAAACACTGTATGCGGGGTAATGAAAACAGATTGTTCAAATATCATTACCAAAGTCAACAAACGGGTCAAGGCAGTACAAATAATGCCACTGCAGTAAAATAATGATGAAACAAGATGCTAACCGGATACACTATGTACTAGCAGAAACTGTACTTGTGTTCATCCTTTGGCTTTTTTTAACAAGTTCAATTGGATTTACCCCCTAATGCTCTGATAGATAAGCACTTTACTCATTAGCATGGATTCAAGGGCTCTGCAAGGAATGAAGCAATCAAACGGTAATTCCACAGACAAACACGGAGGCCATAAATCACTCGCTCCCACACACTGAGAGACCAGATTACATCGCCACTGTGACCGCCCAGCAAATACCAACCCACACAACCAGCCAACCAGACGGAACGACCTCGAACAACTTCACATGACTCCCAATGACACGCAAACTCCCGCTTCGGGCTGAGGTGTCAGGAGGGGACGAGAACACAGGGCTGATGGCAGCGTGGCACTGCCTGCTGAATTTAAACAAGATGCTTCATCTAAGTTCTCTGTCAGCTGCTGGAAAAGAACACAAATTCCAATTTGAATATATGTTAAAAGAGCTTTACAACCTCAGAGAGCTACGGCTGAGCAGGTAAGTTCTTGAGTGTTGGATAGTCGAGAGGAAGCAGCCATTGAAAAGGTCCTGTCACCCCAGATTCACTACTTGGTCCTGGAAATGTGTAAGAGCTTTGCATAATTGGACCCCATGCAATGAACAGCAGCAGAGTGGTGGAGGAACTAAGTTATTAAAGGCCTCCGAGGAGTATTTTATGATTTGAACGGGAGCCGGTGTAAATCATGGAGGAAAAGGGTGAGGACTTGAAGGGAGTCAAGCAGCAGTGCTGAGGGAAATCTCCGGGGCTGAAATGTGAGGGAGTCAGAGCAAATCATTTGGAATCCAGATTTATTGCAGGTGAGTCTAAAAAGGGAATTATTGAGAGCTTTGAAGAGTCTACAGATGTTAAGACAGAAAGTTTCTACCAGCAAGCAACAACACAGAAAACAAGTCCCAAAGACAGATGACTGTGTTTGATGTATCGAAGTGAATCTGGGATTAATCCATCCAACGCAGACTTTAACGACTTGGTTGTTTGTGCAGTTGCATTAAAGAGGTCATATTATGCACTTTTTGGGGTTTGTATATTTAATCTATGTACCTACTAAAGTATGTTCACAATAGCTAAGGTTCGAAAAAAGTGTCTGTTTTCATGTACTGCCGCTCCATGCACTGGCTCGCTTCTGACTCTCTCTCTAAGGCTCTGAAGTGCCCACGTTCAGAGTCCCCACGTGTGCCATGTCTGATCTGATGGGATGGCCTGTCGGCTCTGCCGTAATTGGTCAGTCGCACAGCACGGTTCTCGGAAATGTCACGCCCCTTTTACCATATTGGGAATGTAGCCACTTTGGCTCTGAGGGCCGGGGAGCAAAAACATTAGCACCTTAGCACTACTATGCTACCGCAGGCTGCGGAATATCGTGGGCGTGCAACATGAGCTGCAGGGCTTGCCACAACGAGCCAATGGGCTTAGATCAGTGATATCACATTGACAAGACGTCACACTGGCAAAAACATTTCAAGGGGGGCTAGAACCGAGCGTTACATGCAGCTAATGCTACAGCTAACAGGAGGAGTGGGAGAAGCCGCGTTTCCGCGGACTTTGAATTTTTGCACATAGATGTGCCTGAACATGCACAGGACACACTAAAGTGCATATAAAACTAGAAAAAGCATAAAATGACCCCTTTAAATGTGTCTTTCTCACTCCTGCGTCTTAGCTAGCTGCTATTGCCTCATCCCTATTAGCACCACCAGACATGTGCAGCTGAGTGAAGTTTTCTATATTTGCAGGACAAACTCATAAACATAAATAGACTATAATGAAACGCCATTGATTAAACAGCACCGTGGTTTTACTGTAAAATGAGCTGTTGGATCTGTGTTAACGTCTCGTGTTCTGTGTCTGTACGTGTTTTCTTTACTTGAGGCATGCCCAGTTTTCCCCGTGTCCAGAACTTTTAAGAATATCCAACATGTAACAGCGATAGTGGACAGGGTGACCAGGGGCGATTCTAGAGTCTGTTGGGGCCCTAAGCAAAATATACTGGGGGCCCCTCCAACTAGCATTCATCATCATTATGTTAAAAAATAATCTGACACCAACAGCAACACATATTGGAACTCTTAGCTGTGCAACAACAGTGCTGTCAGATGGGACCCCCTTAGGGAGGTTTTCTACTGTCATTGTAAAACTCTAAGTCACTGTTACATATGGTTTAAAGTCTGACAGTCCTTGGCCGGGCCCCCTACTGGCCAGGGGCCCCAAGCAGTTGCCTGCCTTGCCTTGTTTACACCAATGACAGCGCCGACCCACAGGACGTGTGAATCTGTTATTAAAGTGAATCAAAGTCTTTGGATATTGGAAGAAAATAATGGGATTCAGAGACAAAGCGATACACGACATGTGCAGTGACAAAAAGCCAGCGCTTGTTGTGAAAATGCAGAGAGATAAAATGTGACCCCTCCAGGGGCCGGAGTGAAGCACAACAGCACAAATAAACTGAATTATTTGACTCCTTTCAAGCTTGATCAAAGGCAGAGTCAGCCGTCATCTCCTGTTCATCTCCCCCGCAGAATGGCAGAGTGCTCTGTCATCTTATTTATCTCTGTGATGCATCCGTTTTCCCACAGACACCCGCCGCAGCGTGGCCCACTCTGCCCCCACCTCTCTGATACATACTGTATAAACACACGCTGCTTATCATCTGAGGAGGGCTCAGATTGAAGCCAGCTGGGAGAAGAATACATCAACCTGATTTCATCGGTCCAAATCCTTCGCTAATCTGAAGATCCATTCGTCGTCCTTTCTCGATGAATGACGACAAACTCATGATTTACAAGAGACGTAAATAAAAACGTTTTATTTATGTAGATGAAGATCTTAGTAAGAGAGAATCCCCCATAACGCTTACAGAGAGTTTCCATTTAACTTTAGTAATGTAAGATTTATTCCACAAGATGTGGAAACACTGTTATTAGGAAATGGCTTTAAGCACAATGGTCACATTTGATTAGCAAAAATGATAAAAATAAGACAATCAGCTATACATTAGTTCACTAAAAGAGGGCAGGTGAATAAACTTAATGCAATACCACTTTTCTCCACAAGGACTTCTTCTTCTTCTGCTCTTTTACAAAGTGATATTTCACTCTACTGCTCTTGACCTCTTCTCATTTTTAAATATGTCCCGGTGTATCCAAATACTGGAGCATGAAGTCAAAGCTTTGTATTGCAGGTTTACTAAGGTGTGGTTAACCTGGAGCAAAATAAACATTGTTTTGTTTAAACATTTTTTTTCAGTGATTGCACAAAGCTCTGAAAATCTGCTCTGAGAGGAAAGCGCAGAAAGCTTCATGGACCTTTTTCCTTTTTTTTTTCAAGATTTATTTTTGGGCTTTTTGTGCCTTTAATGGAGAGATAGGACTGTGGATAGAGTTGGAATTCGGGGAGAGAGAAAGTGGGAAGGGAGCTAAAGGTGGGATTTGAACGTGGGCCGCCCGCTCCAGCCTCCATACATGGGGCGCGCACACACAGAACATGGATGTTTCTCTATAACAATAAAAATCACAGCGTGTAATCAAGGGTTAATTTGGGATGCTATTTTAGATTTGGTTTTACGGTAGTTTTCACACAAAGGACCCAGGCCTGGATCCAAGTACGCTTGACCTTGAAGTCTGGTTCATTTGATCAGTGTGAACACAAACGTACTCGTATCGTACCCGGGTACCGTGCACTGCCACACAGCCATGAATTAATGAAGGCTTTTTGACTTTTGTAATGAAACAGAGTGCCTTGGATATCTTTTTGTGTTTGCATAATTCACTCTTCAGAGGACTTTTTTCACTGAAGTGATAAACACATCTAGCTTATTGTTTTTTTTTTTTTAACAATTTTGTTGTTTGATCTATAACTTTGCTGTGAAGTGATGAAGTAAGGAACATTTCTGTTGACTTTCTTTCAGTATGTACTTTTAAAGTCTGGTCTTATCTCTTTAAAGTTGGAGTCTTGTGTTTTAAAAATGAAACGTTTAACAGACAATATCTCTGTGCTTTTGAGCCGGTGCTGTCTGTGAAGATTGAGTTGTAAAATGTTCGTCGATGTGTTCTTAGTGAACTTTACCAAAATTCAATACTTGTACTTGGAATCAGAGGGTTCAAAAGGATCATCAGAGCATTCAAGTGTGAGCAACACTTTCCAGAAACCGCCCACTCTTACATTTTTTTGGTAGAATGAGTTCAAGGTGATACTTGATTCCATCGTTATCAGCGGTAATCTTTACCTCTGAAAAGACTCCTCTTGCACATCTTCGCCCACAGACCTTCTTCCTAAAAGCTATGAGTCACCCTCTGTGGAAAACCCAGCAGGAGATGTCTCAGCCCTGTGGGTCAGTTTCCTCTGGATCAGTCCGGCTCGTCCCCTGAGAGTCTGACAGCGATAGCCGTCTCAGAGAACAGGAAAGCACTTAGCCTCCTGAGGAGTCTCTTCAATGCCGCTGCTTCTCCCTGCACAGAGTGAGAGCAGTGACACCGGACGCCACAGAAGTGTCAGACACACTCTGCTTTACAGCTGCACTGAAATCAGTTCAGGGTTCTGGTCTGGGGTCAGGGTAAGGAGAGGTCGTCGGAGGGAGAGGGAGCCTAGAGGGGGTCAGGGGTCAGACTTTGATGCTGGATGCAAGCCTGCCTCGGGCTGCGTTTTGATAGAGAAGTCCAGGTGTGAGAAGGATGGGTGATGAGAGGGCTGGGTAGAGTTACTACTGCTGGCAAGGTGGTATATGGATGCTTACAGATCTGAAAGTGCATCAAGGAGCGGGAGCTGCAACCCACTGTGCTTTTGATCACTTCACAGGCTGCTTTTTGAGAAAGTGGGACCCGCTGAGAGCTTTTAGTCCCACGTAGAAAGCGAGAGCACAGACTGAAAGCCTGGGTGGGTTATGAGAAATCAAAGAAAAAGATGCAGCAGGTACAAGGCACATACAAAGTATTTGTTTCAGTTGTATATTGTAGATTCAATTTTTTACTTAAATAACAACACAAAACCCAATCGCCCTTTCATCATAGCTTAGATTTGGAAGAGCAGAGGATTGGGATACCAACCATTATGTTGTATCCATTGACTCTATAAGACATAGTGTCAGTGACATCACCTTTTGGTTACTGAAGTGCATTTTTGAAGCCGGACCATGGTGGTCGCCATATAGGAAATGCTGCCTCAAACTCATTTTATTTCAACCTGATAAGAGGTGGAGCTAAGGCAGGCTTTAAGCCTCGTGGCTTAAC
Source organism: Labrus mixtus (assembly GCF_963584025.1). Taxonomy (NCBI): domain Eukaryota; kingdom Metazoa; phylum Chordata; class Actinopteri; order Labriformes; family Labridae; genus Labrus; species Labrus mixtus. The sequence goes on from NC_083624.1 coordinate 18,604,259, forward strand.
ACGATCAACTTTCACTCAGATAAGCCACACCCCTAATTATGCATAACATTCAGGATGAATGAAATCATAAAGGATTTGAACTATTCAGACCGACTGTGCCTTGGAACCAGGCTGTAAACAAATGTATTTCTTCTGTTTAAATATGCATTTTAATATGGGTGTTATTGGGACTTCAGGGGTTTAGAAGCCAGCCCCAAGTGGACGCTTGACAAACTGCAGTTTTTATCACTTCTGCCTGGGCAGTCAAACATGTCACGTAACTATCAATCACAACTTTCCATCAACACAAAGTTGTATTAACATGTTGAAAGGCTTTTTGTCTAAAATGCTTTTTATAATCATCAATTCTCTGTGGGATGTCTAAGAATGAAAATGCCCTAAAATGATTGTTGTTTGAAGGGGCTAAATGATCTATAAATCTAAATAAAAAGACCCTCTACCCTACAGCAGCACAAAAACGAGGGGTACATCAGCATGGTGTGGCCAAGGGGAGCCTCGGTAAGAGGCCTGAGAAAGCCAATAACACTCCAGAGCATTATGAAACATCTACTGAATTCCTATGGAGGACAAAATCATCTTTCAGGATTAGACGATGGGACTTTTCCCGAGCTAAGAGCAGATATATTCTGCAGAGGAAAAGGGAGTGAAAGGGAGTGAGGTTTCAAAAATCATTGCAATAAAGATTGCAGACTCGAGGGTTACCCAACCGAGTGGCCATTGAACAGACCACAGCGGCTGAGTGGAGGAGGATTAGGGAAAAAAGGATTGAAAACGAAGGGAGGAGAGAGGGAGAGAGGTGAGTGGAACAACTGTGTGTTCATACCTCCCTCTGACCTCCTGTTCTGCACCGTCAACGAGCAGTAATCCACGGAGGATGAAGATGCAGGGAGTGGCTCAATGTGAAGGGAAAGGGAAAAAAAGGGACTGTGACAGGAGTGTTTCTAAAAGTGATGAGAGAAGTCTGATTTGTTTGGCATGGTTACAGCAAAAAAAAATGTTTATGGGGGCTCTTCTGAAGGGATTATAAAAATGATTCATCATCGGTCCTGCAGTCTGAGGAGGATAGAGGTACACCCACTCAGTTCCTGTTCAAACAGAAACCTTTTTGTAGCAAAAAAAAACAAAAACAAAACAAAAAAATTTGTCGATGTAAGAGGGATCAGCGACCATGACCTCGGTCGGAATATCTGACGAAGCAATGAAAAATAAAGTCATCTGTGTTTTACCTGGAATAAAACCTAGAATGTGCCACTTGGGGCTGGATCTCAATGTTGGTGCAGACAATGGACATATTAAGCAAAATACACTTTCCTATCACTAATATGGTGTCACTAGTCCGTCTACAAACCCCCCAATGAGGAGAAAAGTCTATCCTCTCTGTCTTTTGCCTGCTCCACTTTTCAGAAAATGTGTGCTCAAACAGGCCGTTTGGAGATTTTCCCTTCATGACATCACAAAGGGCAGTAACCCCTCCCCCAGGTGGATGACACTCCCACAGCTAGGTGTTTGTTCTGCCCTCTGAGTCTGCCTTCTCACCGTAAACAATAGGACGAGCGAGAAAGCCCGAGACCACCTAGCTCTTCCAGAGAGGGGCGTGGTCAGGCACAGCTCATTTAAATTTAAAGGTACAGACACAGAAACAGCCTGTTCTGAGCAGGACTGAAATAGAGGGGTTTATAGACATGATCAAATACAGGATCAGAGTGGATTTAGAACAAGAAACTTCACACACATGTTTCAGGGAGCTCTGAGACTTATTTAAACTGTTTGAAAAGGAGGAGAATATGTGACCTTTAATATTGACTAATTAACATGCTAGTAAGCTAGCATTACCCTTTTTTTTGTTTTTGCAACCCAGAAACATGCATGGCTGAAGGGTAATATTCGTACTGATCATTATCATCGTGCAGTCAGTCATTTTAATCACTTTTGAAACTTAAAAAGTCACACCTATTTCAGAAACACTGTAGAGGATGCGAGATAAAAAAATAAATATATATATTTAAATAATAAATATGTGTGAAAAGATCTACGGCTCATACTTTCTAATGAATATGGAAACCTGGAATCAGGTTTCCTGGGCACACACTGGTGGCACTAGAATAAATGTTACTCATTTGGATATAAATATTCACAGAGATTTTTACATAAGCAGTCCTTATCTGGAGTGCAGCAGCTCATTAAACTGCAGATTACTCTGTTGAGTCTGGAGATTGGAAAGAAATGTCTTCATGTTGATAAATGTTAATTGATCTCCATCTCACCGTGGCAAATTCTTAATTTCCGTGGCATTGCCCTTTAAGGAGGCTGCGCTCTCCAGGCACAGCGCCTGAGTCAGTGCTTCATCTCTCCTGTAGATGCGAGCAGCCGCCTTCGTCACCACTTATTGGGTCTGAATGGTGCACATGCTTCATTTATTCTGGTTCCTCTCTGTCTTTAATATCCACAGCCTCCCCTCTCCACCCCGCACGCAGCATCACCCTGTGTTCTTCTTCAGCCGGCGGTGACGGCTTTGATTTTTGTAAACAAATGATGAGGTCCAGTTTGATCTATAACCCCAATAAGTGCTGGCAGGCTGGACTGTTCCCCGCTTTGCATCACTGAGCTCCAGTAGCAAAACAGATTAGCTATGGCTGACTTTCTCTTTCTGTTCCTCTTGTCTTGTTTTGTTTTTAGATCTCTCTGCTCGCTCCTCTGCTGCTCTGCAGGCTCTCCCCCGAGGACCACTTAGAACTTCATATAACCACTATATCCCTTCAGACTGTGTTTGTGTTTGTTTCTTTGAAGCCCGGCAAACACAAAGACTGTTTGTTAGCATGTTTGCATGCGTCTGATTTCACTCGTCAGATCAGATTGTGTACATGTTTACCAACTGGGGATCAACCATTCAACAAGCCATAAAATGACCAAAAAATACCACAGAAGAAGAATTCTCCGAAAGAGAGATTCACATGCAGTTAGTGCCCTGGTGTAATGAATCTCTGAAATACATACTTATAACACAATAAGCGTCTAAGTTTGAAATATCTGTTGCAAATACTGAAGTGGTTAAAAGTGCATTCATCAAAACAGCTACTGATTTGCAGGTAAACACTCTCTAAGCTCCATAGATAGGGATGTTTCAGAGCGCCTAAGAGGACATGGACATGACGAGAAAGTTTAAAATGCACACGAGAATGGACAATGCAATGTTTTCTCGTTAGCACCAGAAAATATCCTGTGCTCAAAACTTCTCCTCACAACAAAACTTCTACTCACAACAAAACTTCTCCTACTCACAACAAAACTTCTCCTGCTTGAGAGATTGATTGATTTTACCTTGAAAGTTGATTCCCATGTCCACCACATATAGCCCGCTCTTTGCCACACTAAAACCTCTGTCTAAGAAGAATCTATCTGCTGCTGCTGCAGAGTAACATGTCATATGCTCGGGCACACATGCGCTAATTTTGCAGCCTAGCGTAAAAATGGCCTGAATGAATAGAAGGAAAATCATAACGTCTGTCCATTTTTTAAAGGGGAAACTGTATTTAAGGTGTTAAATTGCATCCAAATACTGAATCTATGAAAGTAAAAGTAAGGACATGCTGTCTTCTCCCAGTCTTTAGGGAGTCAAAGAGCGCAAGTAGGTGGGCCAAGTCCCTAAAGTCCCTCCCATAATGTCATGCTTGGTCCCCACTCGGTTGGTAAAGCATGATGGTCCACTGTTCGCTTATGTATGTGTGTGTCTCTGTGTGCATGGGTGGATGTTTGCACTCTGCACAAAGGGGTCAAGAACATCCACTCAGCAAATCAATCATTTAGTTTACATGGTAAACAGCTTCATGTGGTTCTCTCTTTACCTCTGCCAGACGTCGTCTTCTGACATGCTTTGTGGCTTTGCACAGAATCCCTACAAGCCTGTGAATTCACGTGTTCATGTGCAGCTAACTTTCACTATTTAATTTACGTGCATTCCTCACATGTATTTCCCCAACAATAGCTCACTGAAACCTCGCGTTGTCATGTGCTTCACTAAGTTATATGGGGTTGTTAAGCTGGACTAGGCTACAGACGAGGAAGGTTTACGAGATGTGCGCCGTGTGCAAGCATCTGTTACAGCACACAGTCTGTGAAAGTGCTGCAGGGGGAAATGTAAATGATTGACTGGATGAGATTAAACCAGCTAGATTTTGAAGGGCATCTTTAGCACATCTCAGCGAGGAGGAGGATGATACTTTATGGAGCAGGATGTCAGTAAACTTTACAGGACGTGATTCCAAAATACGTTTCTAACAAATGGAATAAAAATCATTACCAACATTGAATATATCTCACAATTACTGGGAGTGTATCAAAGCCTTTTTTCCTTCTGTATACCAAACCTCATTGTGTGTTTGCGCGCAAACTTCCTTCAGACCTTCAGACCTCCATCAGTCGGAAGAGTACAGGGACTTAGGGAGCACTCACACTAGGCAATCCGTACCATGCCTAAACACCCTTAACCCCTAAAGTCCAGTTCCTTTGAACTGTGAATAATGTGAGTGCTCCGATCTGTGCTCAAGCTCGCACACTTCCATGGTCAAAACTGAACTGGGGGAAAAAGGCATTTGAGTTTGCTGCTCTCTTTACTCTGAATGAATCACAAAAAGAGCTGAGACTAAACAAGCTGCTCTCATTGGATGTGAGCGTCATGGATAGGAAAAAAAAGTCACTAAGTATAACTGGAAAAGCTAACACTCAGGTATCTTCATGGAAACATCGATTTGTGCAAATCTAAGCCGTTTATCCAGAGGATGTCACATTGACTATTCAAACAACACATGTAACATGTTTCAACGTGTCTCCATTGGATGATGGCACAGCTCTCAGATGAATGTTTACAGCTGTATTCTGTCGATGTTTAGCTTATTTTGGATCCTGGAACAGAACGCTAACATAAATATAACATGCTTCAATGTGATGTTTTCAAAATCTCATAAGGTCCCCTAATGATACTAGTCCTGTGCAAAAGTAGGACGAATCCCAACAAAGAAAGACACCCTGATGGATTGGAGAAGGCCAAATTGTTTCAAGTGCATAAAAGTTTTATGAAAATGTGTTCACATCTGAGCAATACAGAAAGTACACACCTGGTGTAAAAGGTTAGTATTTTCTTTAACCTCTGAATTCATTTAAATATCACACAGCATTTGTGTACAAAGACATTTTATTAAATATTTAAGACATTGAGCTGCAGCTATGAATGAAACCATTAAAGGTCTCTTTTCGAGCATTAAAGCACCATCAGAAGGAAGTGACCGTTTAAGAGGCTGTGTGGGAGAGCTGCAGCACACTGGCCTAATTCCCTCGATTACGACGTACAGTAAAACTACCGCTGCTGCGGTAAAAAAAAAAAAAAAAAAAAAAGAGTAAACGCCTCACTTCTCCAGTATATAAATGCAATATACGGGCTGGCTGGTATTTCCCAGCGGGCAGGTTGGTCAGCTTGACCTCTGTTAAAGCTTCCGTTTCTGTCACCAGCAGCCTGACGGAAATAAATTGGCTTTGGTCTCTATGGGGGAGTTTGCTGTTGCTGCAGACTGGAGGCCTTATTGGTACAGCCGCAGTCTCACTAGGGCAGCTCTGTGTGTGTGTGTATGTGTATGTGTATGTGTATGTGTATGTGTGTATGTGTGTGTGTGTGTGTGTATGTGTGTAAC